>NC_045602.1:42040714-42340714 GCF_009762305.2 Zalophus californianus
TCTACGTTTTTTCTTTGTACTTAGCATGAAATTTACATAAAAGATCTTATAAATAAAAAAGTCAATTTTAGGCTGGTAGCAACTTGACTTCAATTACATACAAATGCTCCACCCTTTTACTCCTATTTTTCATATTTTTTGACATCACAATTTACCTCTTTTTTTATTGCTTATTCATTAAGAAGTTACAGTAGCTATAGTTATTTTTAAAACTTCTTTTCACCACTATGCTATAGTTTAAGTGGTTGATACAAAGTCCTGTTACAGAATTAGAGTTTTCTAAATCTGGTTGTATATTTACATTTACCAATGTGTTTTATACTTTCATATCTTTTCACATCACTAATTTGCATTTTTTCATTTCAGTTTGAAGAACTCCTTTCATTATTTCTTGCAAGGTAGGTCTAGTGGTGATGAACCACTTCACCTTTTGTTTGTCTGGGAAAGCCTATCTAAAGGTAACTGTGCTAGGTAGAATATTATCAGTTGGCAATTTTTAATTTTGACAGTTTGAATATGTCATTCTACTTTCTACAGTAGGGTTTCTGCTGGGAAATCAGTGATAACCTAATGGGGAGTTCCTTTGTAGGTTATAATCTTACCCCCTGACCTGGCTGCTTTTAAGTTTCTCTTTATCTTTGATTTTTAAAAGTTCCATTATAATATGTCCTGGAAAAGCTCTTTTTTAATGGAATAAGGTGATCCATTAGCTTCCTCAACTTGGGTATCTGAGTCTCTCTCCAGGTTTGGGAAGTTCTCAGCTATTTCCTTATGTAAACTTTCTCTTCCTCTTTTTCTCCTTCTGGAATCCCAATTATTCCAATATTTACATTTTTGATGGAATCCCACAAATCATTTAGGCTTTCCTCACTCTTTTTCATTCTTTTTTCTTTGTTCTCCTAAGATTGGGTTGTTTCAAAGTTCCTATCCTCTAGCTCACTTCTCTCTTCCACTGATCTATTCTACTACAGATGTTCTCTACTGCATTTTAAAATTTCATTCATTGAATTCTTCAGCTCCAGAACAGTTATGTTTTGTTCTTTTCTTATGATTTCTATCTTTTTGTTAAATTTCTCATTTTATTCATGTATTGTTTTCCTGATTTTTCTGTGCTTTCTTATAGGCTGTTGAATTTCTCAAAACAGCTATTTTGAATTCATCATCATCTAGGCCACAAAACTCCATGCCTTGAGTTTGGTTATTAGAAGACTATTGTTATATTTTAGCGATGACATGTTTCCTTGATTTTTCATGTTTGTAGGCATTTTGCACTGCTGCTTTCACATTTGTAGAAGCAGATCCCTCCTCAAATCTTTCCTAGTTGCCTTCGTGTGGGATATACTGTTCATTTGTCCTGTTGTATCTGGGGTTTTCCCCAAACTTCTATGGACATACCTGCTCCTCACTTCTTGCTCCCTCTTACCAGAATTCTTAAGCTATTATATCTTCTTTGGTTCTTACAACTCACTGACTGGCTACTTGAAATCTCTTTTTTGTCTTCCAGAACATGGCACTACAGCTTAAGTTTGTCATTTCTCCCTTGCCCAAAGACTCTGGCCTGTTTTCTATGGGAATTCCCTGTTTACTGGCATTTGTTCTTGCTTTCATACTCAAGAGTGCATACATGGGGCTGGCTACAGACAGGGGAGGTGTGGGTTTAGAATGTGGGGTGTTGGGAATGGTCCCAGTGAGGGCATCCTTGAGTGACATTCTCCCAGAAGCTTGCAGACAGACTTCCTGCTGAAGTCCTATCAGGAGGAACCATATCCCTTTGATGCCCTTTGTTATTCTTATCTGCCTCTTTATTTTCTTCCAGCCAGTCATGGTGATCCACCTCAGTACTATGGGTGCTGCTAGAAAGAAACAAGTTTCTCCAGAAGCATCTCACACAATTGGGGTAGCCAGACACTCACGTACTGCTCTCCCTTACCTCAATAGGAGAGGTTGACACTTGCTAGTTCAGCCTCATGTAGTGTCATCTTGGGGGAGGGGTGGTGCTCACAGTTTATCTTACCATGTCCAATATGTCACATATATATATATATATATATATATATATGTCATATATATATACACACATACATATATGAATGACATGCTTCAACAGCATGTTAGAATCACCACTCAGGAAGGATGGACTTCTACAAACTCTCTTTCATCTGTGGGTATCTGCCCAAGGTAGCACTCTCTGGGTTTTCCTCAGTCACAGCCAGGAAGGGTTAGGGCATGTTCACAGCTCCTTCTGATTTGCACGCCTTACCAAGGTCTGTCTGCTTATTACCAAATACACAGGTAGGCAAGATTCCTCCTGTGTCCCTTGGGGTATGGTACTGGATCCACAAGTCCCACACAGGCACTTTTGTTTGTGGATGGGTGTCTAATTACTCACTAAAAAACAGGAACAACAAGGAGGGATATCTTATGCTGCCATGATACAGATGTTCCTTCCAACTAGTTTCTACTAGCACCGTTTTCTTGGGCTGATTAAGATGACTTGGAAATTGACATGATTTTGGAATGAAGGCAATACTTCCATAATGTTGGGCTTTCTTATCTAGGTACTGACCTTTCTCTGGATAGATCATTATGACTGGCCAGTTTTAGCTCCATAATTATTAATCATGTGTGTATGTCCCATCACTGTCGGTTGAGAGATTCCCCCCTGATCAAGCAGCCACTGGCAGGCATGGCATTTATTTGATTGTCATGCAACTCATAGGAAAATAAATATTTCATTTAATTCAGCCATGCTTCATTCAGGAATTGAATTCCTATATTTGCCTCAAATGCTCTGCTAGAGTAATCAGGGAGAATTGCCCAGGAATGCCATCTGCTATCTTCTTTGAGGTGTCCCTTCCTTGTTTTAAAAGAAGTCTATTTCTAGCAATTACATGGGTTTATTGACTTTAACCAAGAGCAAGGCAACCTGAGTTACATTTTTTTCTGCAGAAGTAAACTTCAGTACATACTATTATGATGTAGTATTGCTTTAGAACTGCTGTGTAGTCAACAGTCAAGGTTAGAAGAGAATGGAGTTTGAACTACTGTAGCATCTTAAACATAAATATGAACCTCTTCTGGAGGAAGTAAACATTGGATATATCCTTGTTTGTCTTGGAGTGATGAATATTCAATCTAAGACATGTGATATGAGTGCAAATATAATATAGTGTCTTAAAAAGGGAAATGGGGCCCAGAATTCCATCACTGAGGAGTTACCTCTGTCTGATAGCTCACATGAGGCAAAAAAGTGAAGAGTACACACAAAGATGTTACAGAAAAATATGGCAAAGGTTTGGTTTAGAGCTCATTCAAGTTCTGTGTCAAAGGTACTGGGATGAAAAATGGGAGGAGACACTGCACAGGCCAAATGGAATTAGACTGTATTTATCTGGTTGGGATTCTGAGGTCTCCTATCTAAATTCTTAATCAAATAAGTGTGTAAGTTTTCTGAATATCTCATATAGCTTGGTGTAGTGTAATAGGCTGTAATCATCAGTAATAGTTTGATACTTGAAATTGTGATCATATTGAATTTCAGGCTACAGCATTTCAGACCCAGCAATATAATCTAGTTCTTCTTCACCCCAAGAAGAAAAGTGGACAGTATTAAGGATCTGGTAAATATTTGCACTAATATGAGGCTCCCTAACCATGAAGGACCTCAGTTTTAGTTTCAGAAAGTTATTTTGTAGTTGGCAAGAAAAAAGCTCTGGAAATAGGGAACATTTTAATGTATTTTTCTGAAAATTTCTCCTCTCATATAAGCTTATGTTTTCATTTTTTTAAATGTTTTATTTATTTATTCATGAGAGTCAGAGAGAGAGAGAGAGAGAGAGAGAGGCAGAGGCAGAGGGAGAAGCAGGCTCCCCACCTAGCAGGGAGCCCGATGCGGGACTCAATCCCAGGGACCCTGGGATCATGACCCTGAGCTGAAGGCAGACGCTTAACCATCTGAGCCACCCAGGCGCCCCAAGCTTATGTTTTCAGAAATACACAGTATCAGAGTGAAACACTGAAGAGTAAGTACTGAGGAAGACAGTACTGACATTCCAGAGGAATGCAGATTCATGATTCCTCATGCCAGGAGAAAACACTGACTCCACAGTTCATAACCTGCTGACATTTGATGACAACTCAAAGTTTTTATATTAGAAAATTATCACAAAATTACCACTGTATAAGGATGCCTTCACTCAAAAGCAATCACTCAAATCATATAAGCATACTGTATTTATTTAGAAAAATATATATATCATAGAGAAAACCATAAATTATCATTTATGGATGCTCAAAGCAAGAGGAATATGAAATATACCTTTACCACCTTCCATTCACTTCTTCATTTAAATAGAATATGCTTTACCTACTTATTTTTTTTCTAGTTTCTTGGTTCCCAAAGATACGAAGCCTTCATGTTGCTTGTCCAAAGTATCACCAATAATTAATAAAGATGTGAGTTTTTCTGCTACCCTCTACCATTCAATGGACAACAAGTAGCAGAAAACATGGGCTCTAGGCAATGCGTCCTAGACCCTCTCTACTGTGGATGATAAGAGTGAGCCTACCTAGTGAAATTTCATGGAGCAAACTCTGGAGTATGGAATTCCCTGCTAGTGACCTTACACAACAGGGAAAACTGAAAGAATAATAGGTTCAGTAATAAGTAGGAAGACAAAGCTCAATAAAGAAATGGGGAAAAATACAAGATGTTGAGAAACAAAAAGAGACCAGTGCATAAAAAGATATTTGATTATGAAACTAGAAATCTGAGTTGAAAGAAGAAAATAATAAGAATAACTGAGTGGACAGAAAATGTAGAGAGGTAAAAAGCTATTGCCTACTAAAGAAAATATACTGCTTTATATTTTATTTTAAGAACAAGACATGTAGTAAATGGGTCAAACTGATTCAATGGACAAGACAGAGCAGGTAAGGGAAAAAGTTAGGGAAGTGGGAAGGACTGCCATCAGAAAAGTAGTTTTGCTGTAACACAAGTACCTGGGTAAAGGTCAGAAAGTGTGAATAGCAAATGAGGTTGTAATCCAAGCTGGTATTGATAGCTGAAGAGTTTAATGTGACATGCAGTAAAGATAGAAGAGCTTTCTAGACAGTGATCATTCATGTATACAGGTGAGTGGAAATACAGAGGTGGCAAGAGATAGGATCATCCATCTGGTTAAAAGCAATAGCCAGCTTTGGGTGAATGAGGAGAGAAACTGAACTCAGATAATTAAGTTATGGTGAAGAACGGACTCCAGTTTTGGTAGGGATCTGAAATAAAGTGAAGGACTTAACAGAATCCCAGTCATTAAGTCTGTGAAATATCAAATATTTATGCCTAAAGGTATTTCTGGAGATATAAGGATTGCAATCTTTAACTGCTCAGGATATGGAAGAGCACTACAGTCTGCATATGCGTGTGTCAGCATTTAAAAAAAAAAAAAACGCTAAATCATGTGCAAGGATTTACAGTTATATATTACTGTATTTTGTAACTCATATTTAAGTACAGTCTAGATCTATGGAAATTTTGTTTTAGGTCCAACTGGCACTAAAGAAAAGAGGTGTCTCATGTAGACAAATAGAATTACTTAGACATAAATTATATTTTATGTGTATAGAAAGCAATGTTCTCTCACCATGTAAGTTAATTTTACCCACCTTGCTAGGTTTTATGGGGATTATAATGTATATAAAAGCTTGTATTAAATCATAACACAAGTTGTTTTTACTTTCCAAAATAATTTTATCTCTCTTTGATAACTATCAGGTCATTTCCATCTTTCTGTTTGGTGAAGTTTAATATTAAAATTGTTTTATAATCTCTGAACCTACAACAAATGCTGTTCATGAAGGCAGTCTTGACTTTAAACTATAAATCTACTTGGGGAACTCTACTAATCAGATAATCTTTATGCAAAATATCTAGAGATGGCCCCACATCTTTCTTTTCATTTCCATTTTCTCCATAGTCAGTTGGAAGTACATTTTCCCAAATCTGAACTATAACTAAAACAAAATATGAGTTCATGAAATCATAAAATGAATGCCTTTTCTAAAATTTATTTCACTGGCTATTAAAATAAGGACTCATTATTTTACCAAGTTTTATTTCAAATTTCATACAGAGAAAACCAATTTTCTATTATTTATTTTTTTTAAGGATTTTATTTATTTATTTGAGAGAGAGAGAATGAGAGATAGAGAGCACGAGAAGGAAGAGGGTCAGAGGGAGAAGCAGACTCCCCGCTGAGCAGGGAGCCCGATGCGGGACTCGATCCCAGGACTCCAGGATCATGCCCTGAGCCGAAGGCAGTTGCTTAACCAACTGAGCCACCCAGGCGCCCGAGAAAACCAACTTTCTGTCTTGCATAGTAATCTATACTTGGTTCAGGTTTAAATGAAATTTGAAAACAAATAGCTTTGTATATTATTTGATTTCCTAAGTTACAACACACACAGTTTAGCTTCTAAATTACACTAAGGAAGTAAATGGACAAAAATTAGTTCTGGCTGGTTTGTGTTTCATTTTATGCCAATTGTAAAGAATTTTTTAAACATCCTTTTGTCTAGAGTATACTATATTAATTCCCTAGTATAGAAATAATTGAGGACTTGTCCAGAAAAAATATATATATTGATTTCATTATGAAAAAAAAAAAGAGGGAAGGATAATCACTAAAAATCAGAAGTGTGAAGTGAAATTTCTGGCTCTTTTGATATTAGGCCAAGCATTGTGAATTAATGGCCCCATCTTAGTGTTTTACACATATCTGTATTGTATAACCAGTCCTACCACAATGATTTGAGAACTAATTAATCTCTATGAAAAATACAGAAGTACTTGGATGAAAGTTTCCATGCCAAGGGCAAGGTGGAAGAAAGGCAGCTACAATGAAGAGGCACATTAAGTTTCATTCCCTTTTATTCAGGGAACTTTGAAGGGATGGCTTGTGAAGAATTAAATTAGAAGCAGTCATGAAAAAGCTGTTTCTGAATGTTCTTAGTATTCTTCCACTGTGTTATAATCACATATGAGTTATGCTGCCTGATCAGTTTCATATACATCTAGCATAGGATTTAACAGGTAGTTTATTTTGGGAGAGTCAAGACATAATAAGACATCATTCTGACATCCTTTAAAAACTTTTTATTTTGAGTGTAAGTCATGACAAGCATTAATTATTCCGGCTGTTTTTTCTTTCCCCCAATAAAATTATCCAGAAAAAAAAAGTTAGATTTGATTGAACTTAAGGGTCAGGCACTATTAGAGAATTAAAGGTGAGAGACAGGAAGGAAGAATACTCCAATCTTTTATTTTTATTATTTTTTAAAGATTTTATTTATTTATTTGACAGAGAGACACAGAGAGAGTAGGAACACGAGCAGGGGGAGTGGGAGAGGGAGAAGCAGGCTTCCCACTGAGCAGGGAGCCCGATGTGGGACTCGATCCCAGGACCCTGGGATCATGACCTGAGCCGAAGGCAGACGCTTAATGACTGAGCCACCCAGGCGCCCAATACTCCAATCTTTTAAATGGTAATGAAAGCAAGGCACTATGGAATAATCAATCATATGCAAAAATTCATCACCAAATCACAGAATCAAGTTCATTATCCAGACAATGCAGAAACTTCTGTTGTTTACAAGGATAATTACACTGTTGTAGCCGAAACAGGCAAAGTGTGAGAGAATTCCTTAATCCATTCAGAAATTAATTTAAAATAGTGCAAGCTTAATTAACTGAAAGAAATTTCTATTTGTCAACATTCACTTTAGTGAAAACTATCTGCAATATTTCTTTTAAGCAAAATATCTGGCAGGGACAAACCAGAAGAAAAAAAAATGATGATATAATGGAATTTAGATCCAAAGATGTGATAATGAGGTTAGGTTTCATCAAAGACAATGATAGTTGCAGAGACCAGAGGAATGAGCCTTGGAAAGATAGTGGAAGAGAAAAAATGTATGATAGATGAATAATCAAACTGAACATTAAATATATTTGGGACCAAAATTAGAGATTAACTTCAGAAATAGAGCAAAGAGCTGGGGCCAAGGACACAAAATTCTAATGAAAGCATGTCAGGAAATTTTTGAAGGTGTGAAGGAATGGGGTTGATATCTTGATCAAATGCTTTAAAGGCCAGGGGCTACTGGCTGGCTTAGTCCATATAGCACGTGATTCTTGATCTTGGGGTTGTGAGTTCAAGCCCCCCATTGGGCATGAATTCTATTTATAAGAATGTTTTAAAGGCTAGATAGTGGATGCAGATTAACTTTCAACATTCTGTTGATGTCAGCAAGATGGAGGAATAGGAGCTATGCTATTGTCTTCTCCCATAGCAACAATAATTTGGAAACCATCCACAAACAAAATGCCTTTGTGGGAGCTTTGAGAAATAGTTAAGAAGTTGTGAAAACCTGGTGGAACCCAACTAGAGGAGAACTTTTTTGAGAAGACAGTCCCATGCCCAAGTGGCAAGCTCACTGACTATGCTTTTAGCTGTAGACCTAAAAAGTCAATAAAGTAACATTGGACTTGAATAAATCCATGGACCAAATGAACCTAACAGACATATATAGAACATTCCATCTGATAGCAGCAATACACATTCTTCTTAAGTGTATAACAGCATTTTCCAGGATAGAGCATGTATTAGGCCACAAAGTAAGTGCAAACAAATTAAATGAGATTGAAATTATATGAAGTATCATTTCTGACCATAACTATATCGAATAGAAATTAACAAAGAATGAAAATTGAAAAATTTGCAAGTAAGTGAAAATTTAGCAACATATTCCTGAACAACCTATGGACCAAAAAAGAAATCAAAAGGAAAATCAAAAAGTATCTTGAGACAAATGAAAATGAAAACACACATACCAAAACTTGTACTATATACCAAAATCTGTCATAAAAGGGAACTCTATAGGCACAAATGCATACATTAAGAAAAAAGAAGGATGTCAAATAAACAAACTAATTTAAATCAACTAGATTAAATCAACTGAAACTAGAAAAAGAGCAAATTAAGCCCAAAGTTAGTAGAAGGAAAGAAATGAAGATGAGAGCAGAGATAAATGAACTAGAGAATAGAAAAGTAAGAGGAAAAAATCAACAAAATTAACAGTTACTTTTTTGAAAAGATAAACACAATAGGAAAAAACTTTTAGCCGCACTAACTAGGAAAAAATGAGAGAGGGCTAAAATAAACAAAATCATTAGTGGAGGAAGAGACATTATAACTGGTGCCACAAAAATACAAAAAAAAAAAAAAATCGTTGCAACTCCTATGAACAACGAACACCAAAAATTGGATAAACTAAAAGAAATGGATAAATTCCTAGAAATACACAACCTAACAAGACTAAATCATGAAGAAATAGAAAATGTGGACAGAACCATAATGAGTAAGAAGACTTGATAACCACAAACCTCCAATAATGAAAAGTCTAGGCCCAGATGGCTTCAAGGGTAAATTCTGCCATCCATTTACAGAAGAATTAATGTCAATTCTTCTCAAATCTTCTAAAAATTGAAGAGGAAGGAATACTTCCATATTTGTTTTATGAGGCCAGTAATAACCTCTTACTAAAATCAAATGAGGACACTATAAAAAGAAAATTATAGTCCATTATGCCTGATACATAAGGATTAAAAATTCCTAAGCAAAATACTAACAAAACAAATAAAGCAGCATGTTAAAAGGATCATACAACACGATCAAGTGGGATTTAACCTTCAGATTCAAAGTTAGTTCAATGCATACAAATCAATAAAGTAACACACCATACTAGCAGAATGAAGACAAAAGATCACATGATTATCTCTCAATAGATGCAGAAAAAGTATTTGACAAAATTCAACATCCTCTCATGATAAAAACTATTAACAAATAAGGTATGGAGATAATGTATCTTTTAAAAAAAATTTTTTTATTATGTTATGTTAATCACCATACATTACATCATTAGTTTTTGATGTAGTGTTCCATGATTCATTGTTTGCATATAACACCCAGTGCTCCATGCAGAATGTGCCCTCTTTAATACCCATCACCAGGCAAACCCATCCTCCCACCACCCTCCCCTCTAGAACCCTCAGTTTGTTTTTCAGTTTCCATACACTCTCATGGTTCGTCTCCCCCTCCGATTTCCCCCCACTTCATTCTTCCACTTCTGCTATCTTCTTCTTCTTCTTCTTCTTCTTCTTCTTCTTCTTCTTCTTCTTCTTCTTCTTCTTCTTCTTCTTCTTCTTCTTTAACATATAATGTGTTATTGGCTTCAGAGGTACAGATCTGTGATTCAATAGTCTTGCACACTACACAGTGCTCACCATAGCACATGCCATCCCCAATGTCTATCACCAGCCACCCAATCCCTCCCACCCCCCTCCACTCCAGCAACCCTCAGTTTGTTTCCTGAGATTAAGAATTCCTCATATCAGTGAGATCATATGATACATGTCTTTCTCTGACTAACTTATTTCGCTCAGCATAATACCCTCCTGTTCCATCCACGTCGTTGCAAATGCAAGCTTTCATTCTTTTTGATGGCTGCATAATATTCCATTGTATATACATACCACATCTTCTTTATCCATTGATCTGTTGATGGACATCTTGGCTCTTTCCACAGTTTGGCTATTGTGGATAGTGCTGCTATAAACATCGGGGTGCACGTACCCCTTTGGATCCCTACATTTGTATCTTTGGGGTAAATACCCAGTAGTGCAATTGCTGGATAGTAGGGCAGTTCTATTTTGAACTTTTCAAAGAACCTCCATACTGTTTTCTAGAGGGGCTGCACCAGCTTGCATTCCCACCAACAGTGTAGGAGGGTTCCCCTTTCTCCACATCCCCGCCAACATCTGTCGTTTCCCGACTTGTTAATTTTAGCCATTCTGACTGGTGTGAGGTGATATCTCATTGAGATTTGAATTGGATTTCCCCAATGGCAAGCGATGTGGAGCACTTTTTCATGTGTCTGTTGGCCGTTTGGATGTCTTCTTTGGAAAAATGTCTGTTCATGTCTTCTGCCCATTTCTTGATTTGATCATTTGTTCTTTGGGTGTTAAGTTTGATAAATTCTTTATAGATTTTGGATACCAGCCCTTTATCTGATATGTCATTTGCAAATATCTTCTCCCATTGTGTCGGTTATCTTTTGGTTTTGTTGACTGTTTCTTTTGCTGTGCAAAAGCTTTTTATCTTGATGAGGTCCCAATAGTTCATTTTTGCCCTCGCTTCCCTTGCCTTTGGCGATGTTTCTAGGAAGAAGTTGCCCCAGCTGAGGTTGAAGAGGTTGCTGCCTGTGTTCTCCTTTAGGATTTTGATGGACTCCTGTCTCACATTTAGGTCTTTCAACCATTTGGAGTCTATTTGTGTGTGTGGTGTAGGGAAATGGTCCAGTTTCATTCTTCTGCTTGTGGCTGTCCAATTTTCCCAGCACCATTTGTTGAAGAGACTGTCTTTTTTCCATTGGACATTCTTTCCTGCTTTGTCGAAGATTAGTTGACCATAGAGTTGAGGGTCCATTTCTGGGCTCTCGATTCTGTTCCTCTGATCGATGTGTCTGTTTTTATGCCAGTACCATACTGTCGTGATGATGACAGCTTTGTAATAGAACTTGAAGTCCGGAACTGTGATGCCGCCAGTTTTGTTTTTCTTTTTCAACATTCCTCTGGCTATTTGAGGTCTTTTCTGGTTCCATACAAATTTTAGGATTATTTGTTCTTTTTCTTTGAAAAACGTTGAGGGTATTTTGATGGGTATTGCTTTGAATGTGTAGATTGCTCTAGGTAGCATTGACATCTTCACAATGTTTGTTATTCCAATCCATGAGCATGGAACGTTTTTCCATTTCTTGGTGTCTTCTTCAATTTCTTTCATGAGTATTTTATAGTTTTCTGAGTACAGATCCTTTGCCTCTTTGGTTAGATTTATTCCTAGGTCTCTTATGGTTTTGGGGGCAATTGTAAATGGGATCGATGCCTTAATTTCTCTGGCTTCTGTCTTGTTGTTCGTGTATAGGAATGCCACTGATTTCTGTGCATTGATTTTATATCCTGCCACTTTACTGAATTCCTGTATGCGTTCTAGCAGTTTTGGGGTGGAGTCTTTTGGGTTTTCCACATAAAGTATCATATCATCTGCAAAGAGTGAAAGTTTGACTTCTTTGCCAATTTGGATGCCTTTGATTTCTTTTTGTTGTCTGATTGCTGTGGCTAGGACTTCTAATACTATGTTGAATAGCAGTGGTGATAGTGGACATCCCTGCCATGTTCCTGACCTTAGGGGGAAAGCTCTCAGTTTTTCCCATTGAGAATGATATTCGCTGTGGGTTTTTCCTAGATGGCTTTTATGATATTGAGGTATGTACCCTCTAACCCTATACTCTGAAGAGTTTTGATCAAGAAAGGATGCTGTACTTTGTCAAATGCTTTTTCTGCATCTATTGAGAGGATTGTATGGTTCTTGTTCTTTCTTTTATTAATGTCTTGTATCACATTGATTGATTTGCAGATGTTGAACCAGCCTTGCAGCCCAGGGATAAATCCCACTTCGTCGTGGTGAATAATCCTTTTAATGGACTGTTGGATCCTATTTGCTAGTATTTTGGTGAGAATTTTTGCATCCGTGTTCATTACGGATACTGATCTGTAATTCTCCTTTTTGATGGGGGCTTTGTCTGGTTTGGGGATCAGGGTAATGGTGGCCTCATAAAACGAGTTTGAAAGTTTTCCTTCCATTTCTATTTTTTGGAACAGTTTCAGAAGAATAGGTATTAATTCTTCTTCAAATGTTTGGTAGAATTCCCCTGGGAAGCCATCTGGCCCTGGGCTTTTGTTTGTTGGGAGATTTTTGATGACTGATTCAATTTCCTTAGTGGTTATAGGTCTATTCAGGTTTTCTATTTCTTCCTGGTTCAGTTTTGGTAGTTGATACATCTCTAGGAATGCATCCATTTCTTCCAGGTTATCTAATTTGCTGGCATAGAGTTGCTCATAATATGTTCTTATAATTGTTTGTATTTCTTTGGTGTTGGTTGTGATCTCTCCTCTTTTCATGATTTTGTTGATTTGGGTCATTTCTCTTTTCTTTTTGATCAGTCTGGCCAGGGGTTTATCAATCTTGTTAATTCTTTCAAAGAACCAGCTCCTTGTTTCATTGATCTATTCTACTGTTCTTTTGGTTTCTAGTTTATTGATTTCTGCTCTGATCTTTATTATTTCTCTTCTCCTGCTGGGTTTAGGCTTTATTTGCTGTTCTTTCTCCAGCTGCTTTAGGTGTAGGGTTAGGTTGTGTATTTGAGACCTTTCTTGTTTCTTGAGAAAGGCTTGTATTGCTATATACTTTCCTCTCAGGACTGCCTTTGCTGTATCCCAAAGATTTTGAACAGTTGTGTTTTCCTTTTCATTGGTTTCCATGAATTTTTTTAATTCTTCTTTAATTTCCTGGTTGACCCATTCATTCTTCAGTAGGATGCTCTTTAGCCTCCATGTATTTGAGTTCTTTCCGACTTTCCTCTTGTGATTGAGTTCTAGTTTCAAAGCATTGTGGCCTGAAAATATGCAGGGAATGATCCCAGTCTTTTGGTACCAGTTGAGACCTGATTTGTGACCTAGGATGTGATCTATTCTGGAGAATGTTCCATGGGCACTAGAAAAGAATGTGTATTCTGTTGCTTTGGGATGGAATGTTCTGAATATGTCTGTGAAGTCCATTTAGTCTAGTGTTGTCATTTAAAGCCTTTATTTCCTTGTTGATCTTTTGCTTAGATGATCTGTCCATTTCAGTCAGGGGGGTGTTAAAGTCCCCTACTATTATTGTATTGTTGTCAATGTGTTTCTTTGCTTTTGTTATTAATTGCCTTATATAATTGTTTGCTCCCATGTTCGGGGCATAGATATTTACAATTGTTAGATCTTCTTGTTGGATAGATCCTTTAAGTAGGATATAGTGTCCTTCCTCATCTCTTATTACAGTCTTTGTTTTAAAATCTAATTTGTCTGATATAAGGATTGCCACCCCTGCTTTCTTTTGGTGTCCATTAGCATGGTAAATGGTTTTCCACCCCTTCACTTTCAATCTGGGGGTGTCTTTGGGTCTAAAATGAGTCTCTTGCAGACAGCATATTGATGGCGATTGTCTTTTTATACAATCTGATAGCCTGTGTCTTTTGATTGGGGCATTGAGCCCATTTACATTCAGGGTAACTAGTGAAAATTATGAATTTAGTGCCACTGTATTGCTTGTAAGGTGACTGTTACTATATATTGTCTGTGTTCCTTTCTGATCTATGCTGCTTTTAGGCTCTCTCTTTGCTTAGAGGACCCCTTTCTATATTTCTTGGAGGGCTGGTTTCATGTTTGCATATTCCTTTAGTTTTTGTTTGTCCTGGAAGCTTTTTATCTCTCCTTCTATTTTTCAATGACAGCTTAGCTGGATATATATGTACAAAATAAGGGTTGATATAATGAAGGGATGGAAGATGACTGTAAAGATGAACATTATAAAAGATTTTATAAAAGGACTTGATAAGATAAGAAGTTGTTTGAAAAAAGAAAGAAGATTTTAAAAAAAAAGAGAAAAAAAGGTGAGAGATTGTGATCAGGCAGGAGACTAGAACAAAGCCATGCACTAGTGATTTAGGGTATATTTTGATCTGTTAGAAGAAACTGTATCTCAAAATTTTAAAGAGAGTACAACTTATATATATATATGTATATATATATATATGCGAAAAATAAGGGTAACTAGTATGAAGGGATAAAATATGACTCTAAAAATGAAAAATAAAAAATGTCTTTTTAAAAAGGGATTGATAAGATGTTGGTTGAAAAAGGGAAAAAGAATAATTAAAAAAAAAAAGTTAAAAAAATTACTTTGAAAAACTAATGAATCATGGTAAAAAAAAGCAATGAATTCTATGTGCAGTATTCCCCTAGCGCTGGAGTTCTCCTGTTCTCCTTGATCGGTAAACTTGGTCTTGGCTTGCTGGCTGTTCGTGCTGATCTTCTGGGGGAGGGGCCTGTTGCCGTCATGCCCAAATGTCTTTGCTGGAGGCGGAATTGCCCCGCCCTTGTCGGTCCGGGCTAAGCAAGCTGCTCGGGTTTGCTCTCAGGAGCTTTTGTTCCCTGCAAGCTCTCGGTACAGCTTTGGAGGACTAGGGTGAAAATGGTGGCCTCCCAATCTCCACCTGGAGGAGCTGAGAACTTGGGGCCCTGCTCCTCAGTGCGCCCCCAGAGAAAAGCAGTCACTCCCGTCTCCCTGGTCTCTGGCCGCACTCCGTGCTCACCCGGCCTGTGACCGAGCATTTCTATCTCTGGCACCCGACCCCGTGTGGAGTCTCCAAACCCAGCAGATCCCCGCGGTGCGCTCCCGCGCCACACCTCCCGGAGGAGAAAGGGGCGTCTCCCCGGATCTGCTGCTTGTTGGGTCCCTGCTGGAGGAGCAGTGGCCCAACTGGTCCGCGGATCACAGTTTATGGCCACCCCGAGCTGAGAGTCCGCGCCTCGGCTCCGTCTCTGCAGCCGGCTTCCCCGCTCAGATACCTGGGAGCTTTGCTGCACTCAGGCCTTTCTGTGACCCCGAGGGTCCTGAGACCACACTGTCCCGTGAGGGTTCCACCCCCCCGCTTAGCCACTGGAGCGACGTCCCTCAGCGGAGCCGACTTCTAAAAGTTCCGATTTTGTGCTCCGCGGCTCTATCACTTGCCAGAAGCGGCCGACGGAGGCCCCCTCCCCCGCCGTCTCTCCTCCCGAATATCGCCTTGGATTCACTTCTCCGCACGTCCTACCTTCCAGTAAGTGGTCACTTCTCCGTTCAGAGAGTTGTTGCTACTCTCTTCTTCGATCTCCTGTTGAGTTTGTAGGTGTTCAGAATGGTTTGATCCCTATTCAGCTGAATTCCTGAGACCAGACGAAATCCAGGTCTCCTACTCCTCTGCCATCTTGCTCCTGGGCCCGGTAAGCAAAGTTTTTTATCTCCCTACTGTTTTCAACAGTGGCTACACCGGTTTGCATTCCCAAGAACAGTACAGGAGGGTTCCTTTTTCTCCACATCCTTGCCAACACTTTTTTGTTTCTTGTGTTTTTAATTTTAGCCATTCTGACAGATGTGAGGTGGTATCTCATTGTAGTTTTGATTTGCATTTCCCTGATGATGAGTGATGTTGAGCATCTTTTCAGGTGTCTGTAGGTCATCTGGATGTCTTTTTTAGAGAAATGTCTATTCATGTCTTCTGCCCATTTTTTAATTGGATTATTCATTTTTTTCAGTGTTGAGTTGTATAAATTCTTTGTATATTCTGGAGACCACCCCTTTATCAGGTATATCATTTGCAAATATCTTCTCCCATTCTATAGGTTGTCTTTTAGTTTTGTTGATTGTTTCCTTTGCTGTGCAGAGGCTTTCTATTTTGATGTAGTCCCAGTAGTTTGTTTTGTTTTTATTTCCCTTGCCTCAGGAAACATACCTAGAAAAATGTTGCTGTGGCCAATATCAGAGAAATTACTGCCTGTGCTCTATTCTAGGATTTCCATGGTTTCAGGTCTCATATTTAGGTCTTTAATCCATTTTAAGTTTATTGTTGTGTATGGTATAAGAAAGTGGTCCAGTTTCATTCTTCTACATGTGGCTATCCACCTTTCCCAACACCATTTGTTGAAGAGATTGTCTTCTTTCCATTGGATAGTCTCTCCTGCTTTGTTGAAGATTAGTTGACCATATACTTGTGGGTTTATTTCTGGGTTTTCTGTTCTGTTCCATTGCTCTATGTGTTTATTTTTGTGTCAATACCATACTGTTTGATTATTACAGCTTTGTAATATAACTTGAAGTTGGAATTATGACACCACCAGCTTTGATTTTCTTTTTCAAGATTTCTTTGGCTATTTGGGGTCTTTTGTGTTCCATACAAATTTTAGGATTTTTTTTGTTCTGGTTCTTTTAAAAATGCTGAGGACAACCACATTTTGATGAGATAATGACTGAAACACCCCAGAATACTCGAAAAGTGTGAGTCTTTATATCCCATGAAAACAACATATTGTAACCAGGATAAATAAAACAAATCCAAATCTAGATACATGTTTATGAAGCTACTAAACACAAAAGCCAAAATAATAATTACAATAGCAGTCAGAGGTAAAATATAGATTACACACTAATATTTTTTATGATTGAGGATAACAATTAGAGTGAAGTCTCTGGGGCTCCTGGGTGGCTCAGTTGGTTAGGCATCTGACGCTTGATTTCGGCTCAGGTCATGACCTCAGGGTCATGAGATGAAGCCCCTGTCAGGCTCTGCTTTGAGTGTGGAATCTGCTTAAGATTCTCTCTCTCCCTCTCCCTCAGCCCCTCCCCTCTCTTGTATGTACACACACACTTTCTCTCTCTCTCTCAAAATAAATAAATAAATAAATAAATAATAAAGAAGTCTTAACAGAAACAACTAAAGCCAGAAGCCAGGAGGGAGAAAAATAAAATTAAGGAATAGGAGCATCAAGGGAAGTTCCTTGAGTGTCTTGATTTTCCCTAAATATACCTTAGAATTGCAGCTAGCAAAGAGTGGATTCTGCGTAATGGAGGAAGATCAGGCATACTATGTTAAGACCATACATATATTAAGGAAACTGTGGAATTATATTGAATTTTAAATTGTGCTTTTATGTTCTGAAGTTATAAAACCATTTAGGATGAGGGCTTGATCACTGGCCTGCAAGCTCATGAACCAGACAGGTGAGGCACTTTAGAATGCATAAGTAAGTTTATCCTGATCCTATCTTTAATTCAAATTTTGATCTTTTGTTCATCCTGAACTTTTTGCATTAATTTGCATTAAAAATGCTGTGTTAAATATTATTTATCTTGACTCCTGCATATTTGGGCACCCCTTAAATTCTGCAATCAAGGAAAGTACCTCTGTCACTTCACCCTGGTTCTAGCCCTGCTTGTTGTATGCTGAACTATGAAATAGAACTGGGTTACTTAGTGCATAATATTACTAATAAATTAGATTAAGCCCATGTAACTGATGACATAATCTCTTTGATTAGTTTGAGGGAGAAATGCAACCAATTTCTCTGTCTCTGTCTCTTTCTTTCCCTTTTAGTCAGAGTAATTTAGCAAAGTCCCCTCATACATTTCTATTAGCAGAGTTCTTGAGACGGCCTTCAATCCTCCATCACCCTCGTGTCCCAAATGGTTCCAGTACTCCAAGCTCTTCCAAGTCTGTCAGTTTGCATTATGTATCCCAGGTAGTTTAGAGAAAAGAAAAAAGGTCTAAAAGTGTTTAGGTGTTTCAATTTTCCATTCTTTTGTTACAGCCAAATATATTTGATTTGTTATCGAAAACTTTCTGGTCAGTGTATTTTTTTCCTAAAAGATTTTATTTATTTATTTGAGAGAGAGAGAGAGAGCGATAGCGAGAGACAGCATGACCAGGGATGGGAGGGAAGAAGCAGGCTTCCTGAGGAGCAGGGAGCCCGATAGGGTGCTCGATCTCAGGACCCTGGGATCATGACCTGAGCCAAAAGCAGACACTTAACCAATTGAGCCACCCAGACGCCCTATTCAGTGGATTCCTCACTCAACATAAGCCCATTTCAAGGGATTAGGTGTAGAAGAAATCATAACCACCAGTACACAATGTGCAGAATGAGCCATTTTCCCAGTTTCTGAACCTCCAGATTCACAGTTCTTTCAAAGTGAATTCTACTTTGGGGAAAGATTTTTACCCCCCAATTCAACTTCAGCTGTAACTATCTCAACCTGTCACATAGTTTCTGGAAATGTTGTTTATCCCAAAAGTCATTCACCCATATGCAAATTTATCTTATAATCTTTCACATATCAGCATATAAGGAAGTATTAGAGAAGTCACAAAAATTCTAATGATGCTTTTTTTCCTGAAGGATTGGGTCCTATCTCACCTTAAGAGTCCATGTTTTATCGGTCAATTTAGTGTTAACAAGCTGGAAATTATTATATCTTAAGCTTAATTTTAGACCTCTACTCCTACTCATACTCTTGCATATTTAACACATATTAAAAAATCCAGGCACCCATATGTAAACTGAACACCAATTTGTGTGTATGATTCAAATGCACTGAACACCCTCATTTTTCCTGAGTTTAACATTTTTCTTATCTTCTCTGTAGGTTACTGACATTTTTTTTTCCTTTAGAAGGACCACATATAATGGCAATGAAAGAGACTTAAGTTAATCATTGTTTTAAAGTTAACTTTTTTGTTTCATTTCCCTGTTGAAGAAAGATGAATGTGGTTACTTCCAAGGCTGGATTTTTCTTCTCACAGATACCCATTGCTCTTTTTTAAGAAACACAAAAATAATTTTTTTCTGAAACAACATACCCGCCATAGTGTATTGATTGCTTTTTGGCTTGAGGAATTTGAATGTGCAGCTACATTTCTTCCTCCTGGGAAACCCTAAACCATACTAGTATTACATTTAGGTGGGAGGAAGATGAAGGGGAAGTAGGACAAATTGGGAAGGAAGATAAATGATATCAATTCATAGAAGGCCTTTTTTTTTCTGTAGCTTACTCTTATATGAATTCTCTCTTTCTCTTTCAAACACACACACACACACACACACACACACACACACACACACACACACAAACTGTACCTTAACCTTCTTTGGCAATACTCTATGAATATACCAGAAATATAAAAAATGATTCACACATCAGTTGATTCAAAAAGAACTACTTCTAGGTGAGTTGATAAAAATGGTTGATTGCACAATGAAAAAAATTAATAAAGATCTAGATTGCAAAATGTGTGCACAGTAGTATTAGGAGTTAGGAGGATTAGAAATCATACCAAAAATGAAAGAGAAGAAAGAAAAGGTTTCCCTCAATTATTCATTTGGAGTTGTTAACTGTCTACTTTTATTATAATCTTTATTATGGTCTTGATTCAGGATTATTTATACTACCACCATGCTTTACTGATTTCATTTTTTTTTTTAATTTTAAAACTGGTAAAAGGAATAAAAGAACTTATTATTTATTCCTGGCCCTATAACAGTATGTTTTAAACTGGGGACAAATAGTTTGGGGAATATTGTTTAAAATTCTCAGAAGGAAGTGAATGTAAGGATTTTCTCAACCAGAAGGAACTTTGTTGTTTATAGCAACCAAGTTCTCATGATATACAATGGAATAGTGAGCTCCATGGATAAGCGGATTAGCTCAAACCCATACAACACAGTTTGTATGGACTGTATGTTGGCACATACAGTTTATATGATGGTGATACCAAAACCCTGTTATCCTGGCTTACATTCCAGTTTGTCTATCTTACCAATGTCATTTCCAATAATGTATTCATGTGTATAGCTAGGTTTAAATAGTAAATTATCCACTATAGAAATGCGAATCTAATGTAAAAAGCTAAAAAGGTTATATCTTACTTCAGTTTCTATCAAAAATCCCTTCCCTTGTTACAGAATGAACATCAAATTGGATTTAAGTAGGATCATTATTTTTCTGAGGCACTGTCTTGGCTCTCAACATAAGTGTATATTCTTGTTAAGCACTGCTCTCTCCATCTATCCTCAGCTGGAGTCTGAAAACTCTCATCCATCTCAGTGCACGTTCATAGTACATCAGCCAACCCCAAAAGCCTAGAAAGGTAATGATGAGGCTTATTCCCATCTAGTAGGGTAGGAGTAGGAAGGAGCCTTTTCTTCCAAAATCTACCACCTCCTTTTCATAAAACTTTATTTTTTTCATTATTAATTTCATTTGTGGGAATCAGAAAACAAATTATTTGAGAAGGAAAAAAGTGAAGTTCTCTCAACGCCTGTCAATGTATATGTCAAAATAAACTGAACTCTATCTAAGATACCAAAAAATACAAGGATGTTTTAAAAAGAAGATTTGAAATATGATAGGGCACATTTTCAATGATGTTTAATATTTTTTATAATATTAGTGAAAAATATGAATATCAAATTCTCAATCTTCCTCCTCCTAAAATGTCTTCGTATAGAATCTATTAGCATTATTTTATTATTATATTTATTATTAATCTTCTAGTATCTTGTTTGTGATTCCACTGATTATACAAGTCAACTTGGAGAAATGATTATAATATTGAGTTTCCATTCCATAAATGTGATTTCTCATATAGCCAATGGGGAAGGAATTAAGCAGACTAAGAAGGATGCTAAGAAAAGTGTACAAGATATCTAAAACATTAAGAGAAATTAAGAAGACCAAAGTTAATAAAAGAAATTGTAGAAAAGCAGATATACTCTGTGAAGTCAAGATTTATTATATAATTAAGCAAGTAAGATGCATGTATAAAATAAATAAACAACAATGGAACACAATGAAGCACAAAAAAGTGGAGAGCTTATGATTGAAAAAGCTGGCATTGCAGAGTGATGGTGTAAGAATGGTCTTTTGAATAATATTCTTTCTAGCCAAAATAAATAGAAACAAAAACAAAAATAACAGGATGGGGCAGTCTAGTAAAAGAAAACTTTTAGTCAATAAGTGTTCTATTCCAACCAAAACCCACAGAAAAAATGGTGATTCCCAATCATCGTCATACAAGCAAAGGCTGAGTGGAGAGTGTAGACCTTCCCCTTTGCCAGGTTGTATCAAGCAACCCAATTTCCTCATCAGAGTAGTGTCTGAGATGGCAAACTAGAGAGCTGGGACTTCTGTTCACATTGGCAATAAAATGGGTTTCTTCCCATAGTATCAGTGGAGATCAGATGGGGAGCTTGCGCTTTCACCTCACCTGAGGGAAATGAGGCAGCCTTCTACTCCTTGCTTGGAGCGGGGGTTCAGAGGAGTTCTAGTGGAGAGTCACAATGTTTACCACTGCTCAGTTTTAATGAGGCTGCTATGGTGATAAAATAGTTCTGCTCGTTGATTGTGGTAGTAAACATATTTATACATGTGATAAAATGACATGTACTATGTACATGTGTCAAATTCTTCTTTTTGATATTGTACTATAATGAGGTAAAATGTAACCTCTGGGAAAAACTGAGTGAAGGTACGCAGGACTTGTATGTACTATTATTTCATCTTCCTATTTTTAAAGGTGAAAGTTTGTATGTATCCCTTTGAATTAGTATTTTTGTATTCTTTGGGTAAATACCTAGTAGTGAAATTGCTGGATCGTGCACCCCAATATTTAGAGTAGCATTATCTACAATAGTCAAATTATGGAAACATCCCAAGTGTTCATTGACTGATGACTGCATAAAGAAAATGTACACACACACACACACACACACACACACACACACGCACGCACACTGGAATATTACCCAGCCTCATAAAATGAAATCTTGCCATTTGCAAGGACATGGATGGAACTAGAGTATTATGCTAAGTGAAATAAGCCAATCAGAGAAAGACAAATACATATGATTTCACCCATATGTGGAATTTAAGAAACAAAACAAATGAGCAAAGCGGGGGGGAAGGGGAGGGAGAGAGGGAGAGAGGGGGAGAGAGAGAGAGGCAAACCAACAAACAGACTCTTAACTATAGAGAACCCGATGGTTACCAGAGGGGAGGTGGGTGGGGTTTGGTTTAAATATGTGGTAGGGATTAAGGAGTGCACTTGTGATGAGCACCAGGTATTGTACGGAAGTGTTGAATCACTATACTGTACACCTGAAACTAATAATACACTGTCTGTTAACTAACTGGAATTTAAATAAAAACTTAAAAAAATAAAAGCAAAAGTTTAGAAGAAATAAATAACAGGGATTGCTAAGAAAAAAGTTTTAAAGGAAATATTTAGAATATATAAATATTTCCAAAATTTAAAAAAATCCAGTACAAAACAGAAAAGGAACTGAACTGGTAGTTGATAGATTAAGGTATTTAAATATTTAAGGAATACATAAAAACCTGCTCAAAATCATTAGTTTTAATTAGAAAATTGAGAATTAAAATAAATGAGTTTTTCTGTACTACTGATAGGAACATAAATGTGTACAGCATCATGGGAAACACTTTTGATATATATCAAGGTTGACTATATTGATACTCTGTGACCTAGTGTTGCTATTCCAAAGGATAATAGCCAGCAGAAATTCATGCACGTGACCACCAATGTATGTATAACCTTGGTCATAAAAAACATAATCTGTAATAGCCCTCAAAAATGTAATCCACAAGTGTATTAACAGTTCTGTAGTGTATTTGTACAAAGGGCAACGTCACTTCGTATTGTTTATAAAAAGAGATGAAAAGCTAAGTTAATTAATCATATTTTTATTCAGAATAATGAATAGTTCAGGATTTCTTCAACACATATACACATATATACTTGACAAAAGCTGTTAGTGAAGTGTTTTGTACCATTAAATTTTCAGATTAAAAAACTGATGTCTCTCAGTGCCATTCACAGTTATAGGACACAGTAGATGTCTAATAAATCCATCCTTTGTTCAATTAAACAATTTACTTAGATATTAATTTACTTTCTCATTCAACAAACATTTCTTGAGCACTTTTTTTAAAAGATTTTATTTATTGGGGTGCCTGGGTGGCTAAGTTGGTTAAGCATCTGGCTTCAGCTCAGGTCATGATCCCAGGGATTTTATTTATTTATTTGGCAGACAGAGAGAGAGACAGAGAGACAGAGAGAGAGAGCGAGCACAGGTAGGGGGACCAGCAGGCAGAGGGAGAAGGAGAAGCAAGCTCCCCACTGAGCAGGCAGCCCAGTGCAGGGCTTGATCTCAAGGTCCCTGGGATCATGACCTGAGTCGAAGGTAGAAGCTTAACCAACTGAGCCACCCAGGTGACTGTCTTGAACACTTCTTAATGTGTCTGGAAGTGAGAATAGTCTTAAAGTTAAAAAAAATAAGAGAAGATTATCTTTAGAGAGGCCAGATCTAGTTAAATATTCAGAAAATATAGCAAGGAACATGCCAGGAAATCAGAATTAAGGCTTTTAGATCATACACAGAAAACTAGAGGATGCAGTGGTTAATCTGAAGTTTGAAGGGTATTGTTTAGATTAATATAAGTGGAATATATTCTAAGCAGGGGAAAAACTATGATTCAAGTAGCGGTTAAAATTTTAATTAATGTTAGCAGATCTATGTCATTTAAAATAATAAATGCACATGGTAAACTATGTCAATTGAAGAATAAATGTACATGGGACTGGCTGGGAGGGGCAGGTTAGCAGGTAATGTAACTGAGGTAAGCAGCAATCAAATAAGGCAGGAAAGTGTGAAAACTGTAGATTTTAAGGATTTCAAGCAGTGGTTAACTTTTTCAGAAAGATATTTTTATATCTTTATACGTTGTTATAGAGTGGTGGTAGGGAGGGAACAGACACTATTTGACTACAGCTC
Organism: Zalophus californianus; assembly: GCF_009762305.2. NCBI lineage: Eukaryota > Metazoa > Chordata > Mammalia > Carnivora > Otariidae > Zalophus > Zalophus californianus. Next base: position 42,065,094 of record NC_045602.1, read on the forward strand.
TTTATTTTTTTACATTTTTTAAATTTTATTATGTTATGTTAATCACCATACATTACATCATTAGTTTTTGATGTCGTGTTCCATGATTCATTGTTTGCGTATAACACCCAGTGCTCCATTCAGTACGTGCCCTCTTTAAAATACCCATCCATCATTGGGCTAACCCATCCCCCTACACCCCTCCCTTCTAGAACCCTCTGTTTCTCAGAGTCCATAGTCTGTCATGGTTCGTCTCCCCCTCCCATTTCCCCCTCTTCATTTTTCCCTTCCTACTATCTTCTTCTTCTTTTTTTTTTTTAACATTGACTACAGCTCTTAAGTGAATAAGAATTTGGGTGTAGAAAAATATATATTTATTTTTAGATATATTTAATTGGGATCCCCACTGGTTTCTACTATGGGGAGATATCCTGTAGGTAATCTGAAAGACATTTCATCTTGTATCTCTCCCATTCTGTCCATACATATCACCTCCAGGTCTTAGTAACTTAGCTCTCCCTGGGATCACTTAAATGTACTTACCCTCCCTGCTTTAACTACATTAGTTTTCTTATATTCCTTAAACGTCTATATTTTTTATTTATTTTTATTTTCTTATTTTTTGTACATCAAACTTTGAACTTATTCTCAGAAGGGCTGGCTTTTCACACAACTTATTATTAGGCCCTTAACAATTATTTCAGTCTCACGTCATCATCTCTTAATGGGAAGTAATATGAATATTTTCAAGTTTATTCATAGTCAGGACGGTCTGAGCAAAAACTAATAGCAATCTGAAATATAGGACAAGCCTTAGAGGTGAAAGGATGACTAAAAAGCATGTGAATATAATGTAGTAACAGATCTTTGGGGAGACTTTTATTTCCTCAGAGATATGTGTTTATATTTCAAAGGGTAATGAAACCTAAAGCCATACGTTTATCCTTCAAAGGAATGTAAGATCTTAGACAGCAAAAGTGACAGAAACAGGTTTAGAGATTCCATATATGGTTCCAGATTCATACTTTCTGTGTTCCTTTCCTGTGGTGCAAGAAACTGTTTCACAGGAAGAGTGACATCTGCCCTCCTTTCATTGCCTTGAAGTGAAAAATTTAAGACATGGGGAAATGATGCATGTATTGCTATAAAAATAATAACTTTGTCTCTGTTCCAGAAACCTCATGTATTCTTTCATAACAAAATAAATAAATGAAGTTATTAAAAATTATTTTTCAGCCATAAAAAAAGGAACTTGGATGGAGCTAGGAGTATAATGCTAAGTGAAATAAGTCAGAGAAAGACAAATACTATATAATCTCATGCATATGTGGAATTTAAGAAACAAAACAAATGAATAAAGGTAAAAAAAAAGAGAAACAAACTAAGAAACAGACTCCTAACTATAAAGAACAAATTGATGGTCATTAGAGGAGAGATGGGTGGGGGGATGGGTAAGGGGGATTAAGAATATACTTATCATGATGATCACTGAATGATGTATGGAATTGTTGAAATACTATGTTGTACATCTGAAACTAATATAATATTGTATGCTAACTATACTGGAATTAAAATTAAAAACTTAATAAAAAAAGTTTACCACTTCTTCACAAAAGCCTTCCTTAATCTTACTGTTTTATAGAACAAGGGAGGAATAAACTTGTTATTCTTTATTTCACACACTTATTTGTTTTCTAAATGCACTTATTAAAATTTGTAATTATATTTTTCTTTATTTTCTAAAGTAGATGTAAAAACTATTGGTGTTTTAAGCACTTAATCTCCACAAGTGGTTTCTAATCTACAGTATCTACACATCAGGAAACACCTCTGGCTGATACTATTCCCGATTCTAGTATTTCGCAGGTGACTTGAAAGTATTCAATGAATGTTTTATATCTGCCCATCATATTTATTCATGCAATCTCAAGTTGGGAACAATTCATGGCACCATATGTGGGTATAGTCACAAAGCAATTCCCACAGCTTTGCCACACGTCCAAAAATGGCATCTTTTGGCAACCACAGCTAAAAAAACATGGTCTTGGTAAAGTTCACTATCATTTATAAAATAAAAAAAAGAAATAAAATTTCTTTTATATGACAAAATAGTGGAAAATGGTTTTTCCCTAACTTTCCGCAGAAAAATTGGTGACAGAGAAGCAATACTGTAACACAGATAGTTACTTCATTTAGAATAAATAAGAAAAAATCTTTCTCACATACAAACATAATCAGTAAGAAGAAATGAAATTCAAATCAGGTCAAATGAGCATGTGATGATGTTATTACTAACACATTAGAGTTGTATTAAGAAATAGTCTGTGAATTTCAGTTTTTATGTCAACTGTTGATTACCTTTACAAATCAAAACTGGGCACTGAATCAAGCTCACTAACATTCTGACATCTGAATTTTAGTATAGGGCTACATGGAAAATATATTTCTGCCAGAAACTATGAATTCAAACTTAGATCATCACTGTTATTACACTTCTTGGAAAATGTTTATTTTAATGCCTTGAAGTTGATATGGACACCATTTCATTACTTTCAAGTTGTTGAGGCGATTCTAGTCATACAACTACTCTAATATCAAGAAATGTATTCACTGCCATATTTTCAAAAGAATGTAGAAGCTTTATGGTAAGTATAAATTCCTGTTAAATTGTACTGATTTCAAAATCAAATCATGCCATTATAGCTTCCTCCTTCCTTCATTATAATAATATACACATCAAGAATATTTTGTTTTCTGGAATCAAATAATTTGGAAAACATCAGCAAATTAAACTATCCTTTCATCAGAACTAACTTGTGCTTAATGACAACTATAAACTAGGAAAATTAGACTTACCTTTTCAGAATATTTCCTGTACTCCAATCTCTTACTGCTATTCCTATTTGGGATGTTCCATGTAATGTTCCATATAATGGTAAAGTGATACATCATTATTTTATTAATGGTAGCATCAGACTAACCCTCTTGCAAGAAGAAATTCTAAACTTTGGACAAAGATTTTTTTAAAATACCATTTGGGCAACTTACTGAATGGGAAAAGATAACTGCAAATGATATAACTGATAAGGAGTTAATATCCAAAATATATAAAGAACTCACACAACTCTACATAAAAAAGACAATCCAGGGATGCCTGGGTGGCTCAGTCAATCGAGCGATGGACTCTTGGTTTCGGCTCAGGTCATGATCTCAGGGTCCTGAGACTGAGCCCCCTGTGGGGGGTGGGCTCTGTGCTCAGCAGGGAGTCTGCTTGAGATTCTCTCTTCCTCTCCCCCGCCCCTCCCCCCACTCACTCTCTGTCTCTCTCTCTCTCTCTCTCTGTAATATAAATAAATAAACCTTAAAAAAAAAGACAATCCAATTTAAAAATGGGCAGAAAACCTGAATAGACATTTCTCCTTAAAATTAGTATTTTTTGTGTCCTTTGGGTAAATACCTAGTAGTGCAATTGCTGGGACATAGGGTAGTTCTATTTTTAACTTTTTGAGGAACCTCCGTGCTGTTTTCCAGAGTGGCTGCACCAGTTTGCATTCCCACCAACAATGTAAGAGGGTTCCCCTATCTATGCATCTTTGCCAACATCTGTTGTTTCCTGTGTTCTTAATTTTAGCCATTCTGACAGGTGTGAGGTGGTATCTCATTGTGGTTTTGATTTGTATTTCCCTGATGATGAGTAATATTGAACATCTTTTCAGGTGTCAGCCATCTGGATGTCTTCTTTGGAAAAAAGTCTGTTCATGCCTTCTTCCCCTTTCTTATCTGCATTATTTATGTTTTGGGTGTTGAGTTTGATAAGTTCTTTATAGATTTTGGATAGTACCCCTTTATCAGATATGTCATTTGCAAATATCTTCTTCCATTCTGTCGACTGTCTTTTAGGTTTGTCGACTGTTTCCTTCGCTGTGCAGAAGCTTTTTATCTTGAAGTCACAATAGTTCATTTTTGCTTTTGTTTCTCTTGCCTCTGGAGACATGTCAAGTAAGAAGTTGCTGGGGTTGAGGTCACAGAGATTGCTGCCTGTGTTCTCCTCTAGGATTTTGATGGATTCCTATCTCATATTTAGGTCTTTCATCCATTTTGAATTTCTTTTTGCGTATGGTATAAGAAAGGGATCCAGTTTCACTCTTCTTCATGATGCTGTCCAGTTTTCCCATTTGTTAAAGAGACTATCTTTTTTCCATTGGCTATTCTTTCCTGCTTTGTTGAAGATTAGTTGACCAAATAGCTGTGGGTCCATATCTGGATTTTCTATTCTGTTCCACTGATCTATGTGTCTGTTTTTGTGCCAGTACCATACTGTCTTGATGACTACAGTTTTGTAATATAGCTTGAAGTCCAGTATTTTATATTTCTATGATATTATTGTTCTCAAAAGTATTAAATTTCAATGTGCAAAATTTATCAGTTTTCCATCAGTTTTTGTTAATAATTTGGTTCTCTTTACGATTTAATAAATATTCTTTCATGTTCTAAAATATAAGTCATTGTTATAAATAGTTAGGCTTCTGTACTACTCTCTCTCATCTCCTTACAGAACTACAATGCCATATAGTGATATTTTATTTTCCCATGTCCCAACTGTATTTTTGATTCTTCTGCCAAACTGTTTTTTTCAAACTTCAATCCAACATTTTCATATTTCATAACTCATATTTCTGTATATTAACTCTCTCTTCATATTTGTCTAATCTGTTACATACAACGACAGAAATCTAAATATCACTAACTTTATGTTCCAGCTCCAGACTTTCCTTTAGATCATTTTTGTAGTTTTCTTTTTCTGCTTAATTCTCAATTTTTTATCTGATTTCTTGATAAAGCTAATCAACAATTTTAACATCTTTATCTATTCACTCCATTATCTTAATATCTCGTAGGCTTATTTCTATCATATTTTTACTGTCTCTCTTTTATATTTTTCCAGGTATGCTTTTTGAAAGTTAGATATATATAAAAACTGGGGAAACAATGAGAAGTGGTGTACAGTGCCATCTTCTTCCAGGAATAGTTTACTTTTCTCCTGACAGGAAGTTGGGATAAGAATAGACTATCATGGTGAAATTCATATTGAACTGACTCATATTTTGAGTTATTTCATTATTAGTGCTCATGTATTTCTGGTTTACCCTTTTGCCAGTGGCAGTCCTTGGATAGTAACACCTGAAGCCTAGGTATTTAACAGATATTTTAGTCTTCAGTTGAGTCTTAATTTTGTCCCCTCAGTTCCTTAATACTGTTGAGCTTATGCCCCTTAGCCACTACTTCTTAATCAGTAAATATCATAAGGATAAAGGCAGGGAGACAAGCTGGTCTCATTTCTTGCAGTTTGCTATTTTTTATGGTTTTGCACACTCTAGCTTCTGAAGCCTGTATATATATATATAGCATATACATGTTTCTTATATGTATTTCTTACGTAAGTTTAGTTTGGACACTTTGTACACTATACTCTTACATAGTATTTGGTGTGTAACATGTATTACATTAACATGTCACATCTCTATGCATTATTTATATTTTAATATTTTGCTCATCTTTTTTAGTTGTTTTCATGTATCACTTTTATTTTGCCATGTGTCTTCTTGGATGTCATACTTTTTTTTTTCTTCTTTTCAAATGCATACATATTAAATCCTAACTCTTCTTAAGGGTTTCAGTGCTTTCTATATGTCCCTTCCCAAACTTTCCAGTGCTATTTCCCATTGATTATAGTCACGGCTCTCTTGCTGTTCCTCATGTACAGTATACTCATGACTTCTCACACTGGTCTCATTATCTACAAGTTCCTTTATTTACTCTCCCACTTTTATCAATTGAATGTCTAGCTCTTATTCCACCATGCTGTCAATCTATAATAATTTGTTACCAATGTATTCTCTCTGAAGAGGCAAAAAAGCATCATTGCTTTCTTTCTTTTTCTTTCTTGCTTTCTTTCTTTCCTTCTTTCTTTCTCTCTCTCTCTCTCTCTTTCACTCATTCTCCCTTCCTCCCTCACTCCCTTCCTTCTTCCCTTCCTTCCTTCCTTCCTTCCTTCCTTCCTTCCTTTCACTCTTCCAAAAAACCTAGGTCTGGAGCCAACCCCACAATTAGGTAATTGTTTCTCTGTGTACATATTGAAGCTTGTTATGTTTTTCATATTAAAATTTAATGAGGAATTATTTTGTCAGATATCATGGTAGGCACAAAGATATAAAGATGAGGGAGATATGAAACTTTTTAAAAGAAAATTATTCCTAGAGACCAGTATATTAGTAGAGACCAAATTATTGTGGGTTAATAGACTTCTCTCACTTCTCAAAGAGCCTATAAATGAACTGGCCAGTCTCCAGCTGATATTAGCCCTGAAATGCAAAATTCCTAATATAACTGACCTCTTCAAGCAGTATTTCATCTTGCCAATGAAGCAATATGCTCAACTGCGTGAGGTCTTCTCATTTAAATTTCTACAATGATGTTTGGGTGACCCTGCTGCCTTTCAACTTCCAGCTTAATTTGTGAAATAGCCTGGAAAAAGGACATTCTTTTGGATCATTCTACTTGGAGGATAAGGGTTCAGGAGACTATGAGCATTTTGCTGAGTCTCTGTTTGTGAATTCCCCCTGCAACCCTGAATTATTTATGTCCCATGCTGTGGTGGTGTTTGCATCCACTCAGAGTGTGTGCTGCATGTGTTTTGATTCCACATATCAAATTTCAGTTTTCAAGAACTTAAGTTTCAAACCTGTTATCTAGGTTATATTAAATTTATACATTAATTTATACTAGATTACTAATCCAGCTCATCTATTCTAGCTTTTTGAGTTCAGCATGTTACCACCCTTGTACTCTGTATCATCTGAAAACTGAGGGACACAACAAATGGGATTTCACTTTTAAAAACTATCACAGTTTATGTCATCTGGGTATCATTTTCATGACTGTCTTTGTTATCCAAACACAGTTTCTTTTGAAGTACTGTGACAATATTTCAACAATTTTTTTAACATTTTCAAGGGCATATTTATATAGTGATGCCATTAGCACATGATCTCCCAGGAATTAGCTGTAAATTTGCAATTCTAACTCTTCAATGACAAAGGCTAAAATGGATTAAGTATTTGTACAAAATGCTTCTTCTAGATTTATTTTTTAAGAAAGAGGCTATCCTCCAAATTGCTCCAAATTTCTGAGGAAATTATTGTCTTTAGAAAACTCACTATTGTATATATTTCACAAAATAAAAACACTTTTAAATAAAGCTGAGAAACCATGTAGCAAATTTTTGCCATACATTATTTGATAAGCTATAAACCCTTGAAATATCTGAGATGATAGTAAATATGAAAACTGAACTTTAGTTATAATAGTAGAAATGAGATACTGGTAAGATATCCATGCTCATTTTCTTCTATTGAGGTCATTAGGGAAGAACTTGTTTTGAATATTTACTAGGAAAGAGCCCTAACTATGTCAAATATCTAGTTACAAAGCATATAGTTCTTTTGCTTCTATCCACATCATCCACTAGCTATAGGGAAGAAACGAAACCAAAATTTCTTAATAACATGAAACTATCACTACCTTTCAGATGACCTATGTGTTCCCTTTAACATACCCCCCTGAAGAATTAGAAGTGTCTTTTACTTAAAAATTTAGATAAGAGAATTAGATGCCAAACATTCTATGAAAAGTTCCTCTCTCTTGCATGAAGAATGCATTGTGGTGCTTTTACCTGGATATCCAGTGTTCCCTCAAGACAAGCAATGTAATGCTCTAACCTCAGCCTGGCACAGACAGAGCATGTCCAAAACTGAACTTGATGTCTTCTCCATCTGTTACAAAAAAATTGCTCTCCATTTTCTACTTCTTATCTCACCCAGTCAGTATCTAATACCCTGAGCCAAAAATCTATATACAACCCCAAACTTTTTCTCTCTCCAGTTATTCATCAACTCCATGCCACCTCTTTCACCTCATTTTTTTTAAAAGATTGTATTTATTTATACGAGAAAGAGAAAGAGAGTGAGCACCAAATTTCAAGTTGACTCTAAAGACAGTTTGAGCCCTTAGCCTCCAGATGACACATTCGCCTGTCCTTTTGTGTTCCTCCTTTTCTTTCCTATCATTAAGAACATCTTTATCTCTGGAAGTAACATAATATTTAACTAAAACTGTTAAGGAGTTATATTAACATGTATAAAGAGTCTGGATGCAAGGTGTGCCGAGAGTTGGGGGCCATGGAATACTGATATCTCCAAGAACTCTAGTGCTTTCCATGTCTGTTATCATCTGTTTTTAGCAATTTCTTCCCTTAGTGGAGCACAGAGAGTATAGAAATTCTAGATTCCCTTAATTATAACCATATGGAGTGAAAAAGAAACAATGCATTCCCTTCATGTGTCCCTTTGCTAGGGAGGAAGTCCAGGAGCCCTTGAAGACTTTTTCTCATTTCCCATTGCCCAGCAGTGGATCATAAGCCATTGTTTTGGGTGCAAAGGGAGAGAGTAGAGTGCGCAGGGTAGAGGGTAAAAAAGCAAATGTCCAGTGTTTTTGATGTTAATTGGGGAAGAACGTCTCTGTCAGCAAGGAGAAAAGGATGCAGTTTACTTTTTAGTAGGTAACCAATGGCATCTTCCTCTCTTCCTCCCTTCCTCAGCCTTCTTTTTCCACCTAGTCTTCATGCTGGCATCCTTCCTCTGAACTCCTTTAACAAACTTTGCCTGTTTGAGTCATTTGACAGTTAGACAATGAGCTATATTGCTAGTTCCTATTTTGTGACAATGTCTGCATTAGTTTCTCAGGCTTGCTAGAACAAAGGACCATAAACTGAGTGACTGAAACAAAAGAAACTTGCTTCACAGTTCTGGAGGCTACAGGTCTGAGATCAAGGTGTTGGTGGGCCATGTTGTCTCACAAGGTACTCTGAAAGGATCTGTTCCAGGCCTCTCTCCTAGGTTCTGGTAACTTGAGGCAATGCAATTCCACTTCTCACAAGGTGTTCTCCTTGTGTACATGTCCCTGTGTCCAAATTTCCCCTTTTTACAAAGTCACAGTAGATTAGGGCACATTCTAATGATCTCACCTTAACTAGAACATCTGCAAAGACCGTATTTTCAAACAAGTCACACTGACAGATACTGAGAACTTCAGTACCTTTTTTCTGGGGTGGGAACATTTTAATCCCTAGCAATGTCTAACTGTCCTGCTAAGAAAGTAAACAACTTCAGAGCAAGAACTTTTTATTAAACATTTATTTCACCAAGAGCATATAATTGTTTAATAAAAATTCTGATAGATCATGATTCAAATCTTCCTCTACTGACTCAGTATTAACCCAAATAAGGTCCAGTAAACAGTGATGTGGCAGATTTTAATAAATCTTCTATGAAGGAGAAAATAAATTGCAAGGCCAGAGATTTGGCAATAGGCATGTAATACAATGGGTTAAATTTTTTTACATAGGTTATTTTCCCTCTGGGAAATTTCAAAGACTTTAACATGTCATGTAATATGGATCTTCCAAAGGAGGATGAGTTATTTGGTATTTCCCAAACATACAGGCATTTTTATTTTCCCCACACAGAATACTTGTCAATCTCTACATGAATGATATCATGCTATATGCACTATTTGGGACATCCATTCTTAGTTCATTAGGAACTGGCTCAGAGATCACAGCTAAAGAAACAAAGGTATATAACTTTATCAGCTCCCCATATGTATATTAAGTCACACCTCTAATCCATTTTTAATAGACAAATCTTTTGGTTTTATGATATCCTAATTTTTTTTCATGAACCACAAAGACTTAGGTATTTTGCAGCCTTATAATCAAAACCATTTAAAGAGAGTGTGAAATTTTTGTAAAAAGACACAGACTTAGCTGATCTTATTATCTTTGAAATCTGTTTGGAAAACTAAAAGTGTCTACAGCTATTATTATATATTGGATTACTCATACTTCTTCCTTTTATAATACTTACTATTTAGTTGGTTGTATGACTTGTTCAGTTGGTAGTTTTCAGGTTTGGTCACATTTAACTGTGATCATGTAGGAATATGATAAAAGGGGCCTCAAGTTAGAAGTGACAAGAACAAGAGAGAAAAGAGGAAAATATGAAAAGCCAAAGGTCTACACTGAGCAAGCTAATTTAAATGTTATTTAGATCAAATCACACTAACACTTGCATAGGCAGGTGCACTAAGAATAAACTCCCTTCCCCAGCATTTCAAACCCCAATCTGGTTCTCAAAACCCAGCAAGATGACGGCCCAAGAAGCCTTCCTCCTGATTTCTCTGGGAATATTGGTTTTTCCCTTCTCTGGTCCTAGAGGGAGTTGCTCTGTACCCTAAAGCCAAGCTCGAAAGGCCTGACTGCATGTAGTTTACAGAGTAAGAAAAGATAAAAGGTTAATATCCAAAATATATAAAGAGGTCATACAGCTTAATAGCAAAAAAATTAATCTGCTTTAAAAAAGTGAACAGATTATCTGAATAGACATGTTCCCAAAGAAGATATATAAATGGCCAAGGGTTACATGAAAAGATACTCAACATCAGTAATCATCAAAAAATGCAAATTGGGGTACCTGAGTGGCTCAGTAGGTTAAGTGTATGCCTTCCACTCAGCTCCTGATCCTGAAATCCTGGGATTGAGCCCCACATTGGGCTCCCTGCTCCACAGGGAGTCTGCTTCTCCCTCTGACCCTCCCGCCTCTTGTGCTCGCTCTCTCTCACTCTCTTTCAAATAAATAAATAAAATCTTAAAAAAAACAAAAACAAAAACAAAAATTGCAAATCAAACCCACAATGAGATATCATCTCATACCTGTTAGAATGGCTATTATCAAAAAGACAAAAAGTAACAAATGTTGGCATAGATGTGGATAAAAGGGAACCCCTGTGCACTACTGGTGGGAATGTAAATTCATATAGCCATGGTGGAAAACAGAATGGAGTTTCCTTAAAAAAATAAAAATAGAACTACCAAATGACCTAGCAATTCTACTTCACAGAATATACACAAAGAAATTGAAATCACTAACTCAAAAAGATATGTGTGCCCCCATGTTAACTGCAGCATTATTTACAACAGCCAGGACAAGGCAGCAACGTAAGCATCCACTGATGGAGGAATGGATAAAGAAGCTGTGGTATGCAGGGCACCTGGGTGGCTCAGTTGGTTGGGCGACTGCTTTCGGCTCAGGTCGTGATCCTGGAGTCCCGGGATCGAGTCCCGCATCGGGCTCCCTGCTCAGCGGGGAGTCTGCCTCTCCCTCTGACCCTCCCCCCTCTCATGCTCGCTCTCTCTCATTCTCTCTCTCAAATAAATAAAAATCTTTAAAAAAATACATTATAAAAAAAAAAGCTGTGGTATGCATACACAATGGAATATTATTCGAAAATTACCTAGAGTGAACCTTAAAAGTCTCCATCAAGAGAAAACCACATTTTGTTACTATGTATAGTGATGGATGCTAACTAGGCTTACTGTGACGATCACTTCACAATATATACAAATATCAAATCATTACATTATTCACCTGAAACTTACTTAGACCTCACTTATACCTCACTTAAAAAAAAAGAGGGGCGGCTGGGTGGCTCAGTTGGTTAAGCTTCTGCCTTCAGCTCAGGTCATGAGCTCAGGGTCCTGGGATTGAGCCCCACATTGGGCTCCCTGCTCAGTGGGGTGTCTGTTTCTCCCTCTCCCTCTGCCTCCCCTCCCCCTGCTCATGCTCATGAGCTCTCTCTCTCTCTCCTATTAATAAACTCTTTTAAAAATATTTTAATATTTAAAAAAAGGTTTTATTTATAGGAGAGAGAGAGCACAGAGGGAGAGTGGGAGGGAGAAGCAGGCTTCCCATTGAGCAGGGAGCCCAATGTAGGGCTCCATCCCAGGACCCTGAGGATCATGACCTGAGCCGAGGCAGAAGCTTAACCAACTGAGCCACCTAGGCTCCCCTAAATAAAATCTTCAAAAAAAAAAAAAAAGAAAGAATCTAAACTCAGTCTGGATTCTGACTCAGGCCAGGCTGAATTTATTACCAAATTGAATTGATTGGAGAAACCATGACAGCTTGAAGGTACTGAAATAAATAGACACTCAGGTGAACCTCAGTGGATACTCAAGTTAGTGGAATTGGAACTCAAAAGAGACTGTGTTGAACACTACTTATGTTAATTGCAGGCTTTGTATTTTTGGAGCAAACCCTATTCCTTAGTTTTTCCTTCAGCACAATGGAGTCAGGGATGGTGATTGGTTGAAGAGTGTGAAATAGCTCTTTTTTGAGAGTCTAAATATTCAAATAGGACAATTTCACATACTTCAACTTACTGTCCAGAATTTTACTATGAAAATTTTGCCTGAAAATGAAACTAAAGTACCTGGTGTATTGCTTCAGAGTAGCAATAACAGAAATTATTATCTATATGTTTTTATCTAAAGGAAACTTTATTCCACATTAAACCATGGAAGCTATAGAAAGAAGGTATTGGTCACTCCCACAGAACCCCTAATTTAATTGGAAGTTCCAAAATCAAATTTCAGAATTTCAACTAAGATATCAGTATATGTTTTCATTCATTTACATTTTAAAAGAATCAAGAAGGAAATGCAACATAAATAAAGGAAGCCTCAACATGTGTTATTTTCATGGATCTTTGACTCATAAACATATTAGCTTAAGCCGGGTTTTCCTAAATGTTCAGCCTCTCTTCCTAAACAAAGGATTTAAGAACTTAAATTGTTTTTAAACAGAGAAAAATGATTTATTGTCATTGCCTGAAACAAATCTAACAACTGTTTGCCAACCATACAACAGGAAAATAGAATCCTATTTTGAGGCATAGCTAGATCTGGTGCTACTTATAAGGCCAAAGTTCCATTTTGAAACAGTGAGATTAGAGTTGGCAGGGTCTGTTCTGGCCACCTGGCTTCAGGTTTGGAAACAAGGTTGAAAATGCTGTTGCCCTCAGCATGACTTCAGGCAAAAGTTCTGCACTCCAGTCAGCACCAGCTATGCATGTCTAGGTTTGGCTGCAAGCTGACCATTCTTGGCTAACAATTGCAGGCAGTGTATCAAATATATTGACTTCTGAAGCTAACTCCCATAAAAAAAAAATCAGAAAACCAGTGGAACTCTTTCAGTTTATTTTTTTTAAAAGATTTTGTTTATTTGAGAGAGACAAAGATAGCAACAGCATGAGTGAGAGGAGCGAGCATGAACAGGGAGGAGAGGGAGAAGCAGGCTCCCTGCTGAGCAGGGAGCCCGATGTGGGGCTCGATCCCAGGACCCTGGGACCATGACCTGAGTTGAATGCAGACCCTTAACTGACTGAGCCACCCAAGTGCCCCTAACTCTTTCAGTTTAAAGGTTTGAAGTATTAGGCGTGATTAAAAAAAAAAAAAAAAGCCTTTGGTGGGAAGGAAGTCATACATTAGGACAAAAAAACCTGAGGCATAGACTTCATCTCCAACAATTCCTAGGAAGTATTAGAGTCTAGGCTTGATCACTGATGATCACCGCCATCCAGCTCTACATCCCTAGTCCACCCTAAGAGAGATGCACCTGGTTCCAGGGCTCTCCAAGCAAAGGCTGATAATGATGTTTTTCTCTCTTTGGTTACCCTCCTTTCTCCTAAATTGGATGAAGCCTGTTGGTCCTGAAATACATACAGGATGCCACAATGATGTTTTTATTTTTGAATTTAGATGCAAATAGAATGTTAAACTAGAAGTATATTGATTCTTAGTGACTTCATTTGAGGGATTTGGAAGGTTGTCTGTGCTTGAACAGCCAGCACTTTGAACTGGCTGCTGTAGACAAGAGTTAAAATAACACTCAGTCAATACCATATAAATCAAGTTCTCTGGTCCTCCTCCTAAGGCAATCCGAAGTAATAGGCAACATGTCCATTTCTGTTTTCGTGCAGTTGCTGGAACCCAGCTGTGGGGTTTCTACCTTCCCCTTACGAGTCTCAGATTACCCAGCACTCCTCAGTGTCTGGCAAACCTCTGGAAGAATGCTTCCTTTCTTCCTTGATATGGACTTGCCCTTCTACATGGGGAGGTGAAGTTGCAACTCTTTTTTTGAGTAGAGACCCTTCTACTCTGCCCTTTTGGACAGGGAGGATTTGCTCATATTTGGTGAATCCACATTCTATGTGTAAGGCCCTTCTAGGTCAGAGGACAGAGGCTATCCTTTGTTTTCTTTTTAAAGTGAAGAATCTATTCATTAACTTGATAAACCCAAGTAATAGCTGTTCTTAGGGTGAATGAGTTTATCTTCTATCTTTCAAAATAGAAACATATAAATTCCCTTGTTAGTGAACTAGACAGAAATTTAAATTTCAGGATGATTATTCCAACAATTTATCAACCTCTCTATTTGTGAATTTCATTTGCTATATTTCAAATTTAGTAGTTTATAAAAAGACAATAATAGACATCCTTTAAAACTCTGCTGCTCAGGGTCAGCTAATTTACCCTCCTCCCTACATTAGAGTCCTATTCTTTTCACTTCCTAATCTGCCACTCAGATCTCTCTTCCACAGTCTCATGCTGGTGGAAAGAATCCAGGAAAACATTCCTTAGCCACCAGCTGTGATTGTAACTATGGTTTTCTGAATTCACAGGTTTTGTTGTCACTTCTGCTAATAAACCTGGCAGTAAACAAGTCAGACCTGGGTATATGTTGCATTTGTGGCCCTTAAGAATTCTTGGCAATCATGCTGGGTAAGAAATTGTTTATATGTATATGTTGGGCCCAGAATATCCCTTATACAATGGTTTTCTTCCTTTCTACCACCTTATTTCATTGAGCCTATAGGGACAAGGAAATCTTACTTGCAACACAAATCGATATATATATATCCTGAATTTTTAAATGTCAAAATTAGGAGAATAGTCACTATGTGAATTAGAACAGTAGTTCAGTTATGATTGTTTTTTTCTCGGGCGCCTGGGTGGCTCAGTCGTTAAGCGTCTGCCTTTAGCTCAGGTCATGGTCCCAGGGTCCTGGGATGGAGTCCCACATCGGGGTCCTTGCTCAGCGGGAAGCCTGCTTCTCCCTCTTCCACTCCCCCTGCTTGTGTTCCTGCTCTCGCTGTGTCTCTCTCTGTCAGATAAATAAATAAAATCTTAAAAACAAATGATTGTTTTTTTTCTCAATTTTGGAAGAAAGGATGTATGCATGAACTGAATTCACTTCTACAAATATCAGCACTATCTTATGCTTGACTAGATCACTAAGATTATTCCTGGTCATGAGAACCAAGTCAACTATAAAATTTGATTTGCAATTATCAACAGTTAAATAGAAAAGGAAACTTTAAGACTGTTGCAATAGGGGAGAGAGACTAAACTCAATTTCACTGAAACAAAAGGTAGGAGCATGTTCAAATGCTGGGGTGAGCTAGTGGAGAAGTACTTGAGGGTTTTAGCTGGGAGGTCAGCATGATTAGGCCATCTGTAGTTGTTAATTGTTGCTTATCTAAGTTAGGCTCCTACCCACTCGCAGAGGTTTGGGAGCTATCTTCCTTGACTTTTTAAAGAGCTTTCACGTCTTTGAGAAAGATTTCCTGGGTCTTAAAACTGGCAAGTGGTGTTGAAGATTTACACCTCTCTGTGGCAGAGAACCAAATTTACATTACAAGGGAGCTATAGTTAGGAAGAAACCTGTCTAAAATTTAGTCAAGCTGACAGGGACCTTAAGGTGACCTTAGTCACCATCCTCCTGGTGAAGGTCATGCAGCCATGGTCATTATCAGCACGTCAAAGTACTTCAACATATGACAATGCCTACCCAACCAAACTGTTAGGACCCAATATATCCCTTCACTTCATCAGTGCAGAAGCAAATAATTTGATTCCTCACCTCAAACATATCAGCGTGCCAAACTGGAATATTTTTTATTATGATTATTAATGCTATATCAGGAAGGAAGCGTTTCTGTCTTTCATAAAAAATATTTTTGAATTTCTCTTAAGAGTTTAAGGTGGTAAACTATTTCTTGTTTGTCTATTTTGCAATATCCAAGAAAATTGTTTAAAATTGCTACGATGACAGATTTGGGAGAATATTTGAATTGTATCCATGGAAAAGGTGGAATTCAAAAAATCACCTCAACAAACCATCTCTCTTTGGTCCAGAACCTTTGGAAATTTAGGAACAGCAAAGATATGCACTGCTAAATAATAAAAACTGCTTCATACACGGGCAACCTGGGAATCTGCCCAGGCATCTGCACAGAGGCCCTCCAGCCAGGATTGCCCTAAAATTCTCGGCGCACATGGCTGATTAATCCCTTTATAACTGCATTTACATACACCCCTCTGAAAATCACTCTGAATGATTTCAGGGACACAGAATATTCCTTCAGAATAGTAACTCCAGAACACAGAATTTCAGAGGAGAAAATGCCACCATCAGTGAGTACGTTGTCTTTGATGACTTTTAGATAACTGCCTGTCTTCCTTTGGAGCACTTTTTTCAAATGGATACGCCTGGGCATATTCGCTCATTTAGTCCTCGGTGACAGTGGTAAATGGACCCTCTGTCCACTTCTCCCTTCACAGCAGTCAACAAGTTTCACTGTCTGCTTCCTTAATGCCTATCACAAAGCAGGAGAATAAAATCATTACGCATTTTATATCAACACACAGATTACATTTTGTTGCATCCGTCCCTTCTATTCCCAGAGAGATTCTCGACTTTATTAATGTCTCTCCAGCCCAATACATATCACCAGTCATTTAAAATTCCCCAAATAGAGCTTTGCACATCTTTATGACAAATATTTACAGGTTGAGTGGGGTGCAGTAAAAATGCATTCAAATGTTCCATTTACATATAATGTAAAATCTACTTTTCTAGAATAAAAAATTGAAATACCTCTTAACGCTTCACTTGTTTTGGTCAACAGATAAAATTAACTCACATATAGTGATTAATTTTAATATTTTAATCTAAGTTTATATCTTTCAAAAGAGAAAT
Source organism: Zalophus californianus (assembly GCF_009762305.2). Taxonomy (NCBI): domain Eukaryota; kingdom Metazoa; phylum Chordata; class Mammalia; order Carnivora; family Otariidae; genus Zalophus; species Zalophus californianus. The sequence continues at coordinate 42,082,070 of NC_045602.1, forward strand.
AAAAAATTATCTACCTTGCAGGTGTGTTGTGAATATCAAATGTGATTATATATATGGGTTTGTGTGTGCATATTTGCATATGAATACATATATGTATACATATGTGTGTATGCCATCGTGTGCATAAATAACCATACATATTCCTTAGCCCAGCATTTGCATCATATTAAGCATTTCATATATTTTAGATATAGTAATTGTTTTTTCTTATAATTACTGTGTGCCTGTGGTATTCAGGTTTCGCTGGAATTTTAACATGACCCAGGATATTACCTTACAAGAATAATTACGGAACATTTTAAGACAGAATTTTGAAAAAAAGAAAAACTCTAGAAATATCAGGGATGGCATGCCAGGCAGATGGAGTAAAAGGTGAGGAAAAATAAATGTAGATGTACAAAATGACGAGGCTTCTGATTTGAAGAGATCCTTTGGGGAGGCAGAGTAGTATGAGTATGAGATGCTGGCCAGAGGAAATTATGTAAGGGCTTTGAATCCAGGCGACAGTACAGTCATTTTGTGCCAAACAGTCAAATGTTAAAGACCTTTCTATTAAAATCAGACACATAACAATGCAGCTGTGTGTTGGAACAAATTAGTTACTACTTCTCTCTGGTGGGATTGGTGTTTATAAAGAAAGCGGATACAATGAATACAATGTGGATTGGGTATCAGCTTTTTGAATGAAGACCCTCAAAGAATAGGTTACCAAATTTAAACTGGATTGGAGAATATACTTGGGCCCAACGCCAAAGTAAGGACATCTTATTATCTCATCTTGAAATAATATTTTAGCAGCTACGTATGGGGAAATCCACGTCATACTGCTGTGTTAATATATTTACCAGTCAGCTGCCCAGAGGTCATTGTCTGCTGACAGACTCCTGCCCTAGCAGGACAGGCCCCACAGTGACTTCTCAATGCAGTGACTCTGACGGCTGGGAAGCAGCCCAATGAAGATGAAGGTCTTACCATTTTCATATAATTGGCAAGTTATTCCTCTCAAGGAAAGCAATGAGAGAGTATATAGGGACCTTGATTTTGTAGGAAAACAGAAGTTCCCACTTCTAGGAAAGCACGAGTATGGCAAGATTAGGGTTTTTCCTTAATCACTATGAAGCATCAACATTAAATATCATTGTTGGGAAAATTCCAGCCCATGTAAAAATGACATGGAAACAAGAATAGAAATAATGTCAATTATTTTACATACAATGATTTAGTAAAGTGTTTAGAAGTGACTGGATACAGAAGAGTTACATAACATAGTGTGTCTTCATGCCAGAAATCACAAGTTAGAAAATAAATTTTAATGAAATCCTACTCCCACTACAATAGAACTTATAAAGATATACAGAAATATTTAAAACATAATCCCATCAAAAAGTTGGCAGAAACGTTTGAGACGATATGTATATCTGACTAAAGGGGAAACATAATGGTGCTATATATTTGAAAGGGTTGATTAAAAAATTTAAATGTGGGGGCACCTTGTGGCTCAGTTATGTGTCAGACTCTTGATTTCCGCTGGGGTCCTGATCTCAGGGTCGTGCGACTGAGCCTGGCACTGGGTGTGGAGCCTATGGAGTGGGATTCCCTCCCCCTTCCCTTTAGCCCCTCCCCCTGCTCTAAAAAAATTTTTAAATATGGATCTTATTAAAATGTATCCATTTGGAGATTTGTGATTAATAAAATATGATAGTTAAAACAAATTTCATTTTTATTTATTTATTTAAAGATTTTATTTATTTATTTGAGAGAGAGAATGAGAGAGAGAGAGAGAAACAGAGTGCACACGAGAGGGGGGAGGGTCAGAGGGAGAAGCAGACTCCCCGCTGAGCAGGGAGCCCGATGCGGGACTCGATCCCGGGACTCCAGGATCATGACCTGAGCCGAAGGCAGTTGCTTAACCAACTGAGCCACCCAGACGCCCAACAAATTTCATTTTTAAATAGGAAAATATAATGTGTTTCATCTACATACATTAAGAAGAACTATATAGAGTACACATAGGACACTGTAGTACTGAGCATCCCAGAAGAAACAGATTCCAGGCTTGAAGATCAAGCTCAAGAGAATTAATTAAGAAGCTATTCAAGAGGTATGAGCAGGGTTAAGGGCATAGAGATGGAGTACTGAAGCCCCCAGAGACTGGCAACAATGTAAGCCATTTACCACCCTAAGCCTGAAAGGAGAGGAGAGGGAACTGGGTCACTGGAGCCTAGGGACAGCTCATTGCCTTGGAATAGGGATGACTCTCTGACAGGATTTGTCCTATGGAATGCAGCATCCCCAAACCCAGCAAATAGTCATGGGGCAGGAGTGAGTGGGTCAGGTCAAAAAGCATGGATGTGAGAGGGGGAAAAAGAAAAAATATCTTAAACAGGAACCACAGGTATTTCTTAATATAATAAAAATAATGATTAACTCTGACATATGAGTAATAAATTTATTGAAATAGTGATATGTCTATATAAATTGAGACAAATAGAAAATGCAGTAGAACAGTACTTAGAAATATACCCCTGTAGATTAGTTACCTTATGTTACATTATGCAATGGAAACAATTAACACCAAAATCCCAGTGGTTTACAACGACAAAGGCTCATTTTCCTGCTTTAATCATGGGCCCACTGCCTGTCAGAGGCAGCTTTGCTGCAAGCTGCCTTCACTCCAGTCCCAGGCTGGCAGAACATACTCCATCTGGAACATGGAACATGGGACATGACTGGTCTCTTGGCAGAGAAAAAAGGGACATGGCAAACTAAATGCTGGCTTCTAAAGCTTACAAGCATGATGTTATCCTTACTAACATTTCATGGGCTAAAGAAAGTCATGTGACCAAGCCCAATGTCATGATTGGTAGGTGGATTTAAGCACTCTTGGAGGGGAGGGTGGGGAAGATCTTTAAAAGTTTGTTTTAGCTTTTTGTTAACAGATAATATAATTTATCACACTTCTTTATTTATGAGTTAATGTGTGATAATGAAAGCATAATTTATCAATTGAAAGCCCATCTAAAAACTTGTCCATATAATTATATACCCACAGTGAGTTGAAGATAGAAGGGAGCCAGAGCTACGGCCGGATTTTACTAACATAGAAAATGAGTCTAAGAACGATGTAATGAGGTATCTGAGCTCATAACCTTAAACAAACTGGATCAGATTGAGAATATCCAATTCTGCACTCAAGCCTCTTTCCAGCACTGGTCAATTCTTCATGAACAGGTTTTGTTAAGGAGGAAGGAGCTCTTTTTTTTTTTTTTTGTGAACTCAACATAACTTGTTGAAGGTCGATGCCAATCTCATTTTTAGGTATGAGATATAGTGCATTTGTAAGGACCTAGAGAGATATCACTATCAATTCTTCCTTCTTCAAGTCTCTCTTCCATACCTACTTCTCTATATGAGAGAATGAATAATAGAAAGGTCACTTGAGGTTTCATGGGGATAAAGAATACAGGCAGGCACCAGCCTCAGATTTAAAAATCACATGTTTTTTCCATAAAATTTCCTAGATTAACTATGGATAAGCAACTAATTTCTGGGCAAGAATTTTTTAATGGGGAATTATAAAGAAGATATAAATAACTTGATTTAGGTAGGGAAGTAATCAAAACCTCTTTTTTCCAAAGGTTGACCAGAAACCCTTCATTCATGCTGTGAAACCCCTGAGAGTTAGTTGATTGCCCTGTTTGAAATAACAGGCCAAATCACAGTCCTGGGGAAGGAGGAACTGCAGTAGCAGTTTTCCCTCCATCACCTGAGAGGAAAAAACACAGCACTGTCTATTGCCTTTATCTTTCAGAATAATGAGAAGACAGCTTTCATATTAGCCTCCTAGGAATCACTACCCTTTATAAGATAATCAAAGCTGATATGTTATTCATCAGTTGAATATTATTCTTAAGTTTGGGATGCTTATAATGCACAGTTGTAGGTTATATTCTAATTTGTTAGCATTTTCTCATCTGACAAAACAAAGTAACTAAAACATAACAATAGCCACTCCAGAGAGAGAGAGAGAGAGAGAGAGAGAGAGAGAGAGAGAGTGTAAGTGAATTTGTAGCTGCTAAGTGTACTTGCAACTTGTAATGATTTGGTAAGTCTATGACATTTATTCTTAACTGCTCCTCGTAAAAGAATACTCAAAACTGCCTCTAACTCCTACCTCCATCTGTGTGGCATTATCAAAATTTGGTTAGACCAGAGCTTTCAGGATTTTAATGAGGTCGAAGAGTTAGACAAACAATGATTAATTTACAGGAAGGTTACCTGGAAAGTACAGAAAACACAGTGTTGTAAGACAGCAAGAAAGATGATGCAAAAGAATGGGAGTTTAAAAAAAAGCATTTTCTTACATGATCGGGACAGTAGGTTTACTACTGAATTATAACTCATCTGACAAGAGAAAGGGATATTTTATTCATTGTGCTTAGACATTTTGATAAAAGTTTGGCTCAACTATGTTGGGACAGTTAGAGTGGGGATAAATCATCGGAGCCCACCAGATGGACCTAACACCTTTGTGTTTATTGGTGTATCTACTTCTCACTCTTTAAATACAACTGGCATGCTGTTCTCAGAGAGAGAAAGTACTTGCAGGCTAGAAGCAGAATCTTGCCTGCGACCTCTGGTATTCTGTTAACCCATATCAGTTCTTTTAGAGAACATTCTCATGTACTTCAAGAGAAACTCCACATACAATAGGAGCTTGATCAGACAGTGTAATGTATAAAACTGAACATGGGCTCTAATTCATACCAGGCCAAACTGACTACCTCAAACATTTAAAAAGGTAGTTTCAGGTCATTAAGTACTTGTCTAGAGAATGTAAACCAGCTTAAATATCCAATGAAAAAAATACAAGAAGAAAGGCACTGTTAAACACAGCAAATGCATGCATATGATAAAAAAGAAAAAACTATTCTTTTATTATCAACTGTTTCTCTTTCCTAGATTTTAGTGCAATCCAATCAAGATTTGACTGGATTCACACAAAACACTTCCACTTTTCAAAAGACAAATTTTGCCTAAAATAACCCAGCGGAACATTTGGGCATGTCCCAAATTATAGTTGCTATGTCAAATAAATCACATCTACTATTTTGTAATTTTAACTATTAAAACATATTAGGAAATATGGCCTGTCATTCTTTTGGCAGAAGCACAAGATTAAGCAGCTTGGTGAATGGAATGAACAGGTGCTAGATAAAAATCAGAAAGCCCATTCATCTTCATGCTTCCAGGAGAAACTAAACCTTTTGGGGATTTCGACCAGTAGGACATCACTTTCTTGTTTAGTAGTTTAACATATTTTGGGATGTTTCGGAGCTTTCTCTGATGATTTTAGGTTAACCAATTGGGACACAGTCATATAATGAATTGCTTTCAGTGTGTTTGATGCCTCATTGTTAAATCATGCCAAGCACGAAGAGGGAAGAAATCTGTTCCCTACCATTTGGGCATCACTGAATTTTATATACATATACACACACACACACATATATATCTCTTTTAGGTACCAAGTGACAACATTAGACAGTGAACTCTGAATTCAGAAGCATGTCTACATCCTTAATATTACATGTTCTTTACACATAACAGTTATCAAAAATGTTGGTTGAATGACTGAATAGAAAATGACAATTAACAGGCAGATATTGCTTTTGTATATGTCATCGTCTAACCCTGGGCTATCCTATCTGCTGTCCCCTACACCTGGTCCATGCCCATTCATCTTTTAAATTTATCATCAGATATCACCCCTGACAAGTATCCTTCCCTGGTCATACGCCAAACAGAGGTAATTACTCTCTTCTCTGAGCTATCTCAATAGCATCTGTTTGATTTTATGTTGTGTATATATATTCTTGTAAAGTTTGTTTAAATGTGTCTATGTGTCTTCTCTTCGATGATTGAAGAGAATTCCTTTTGGTGATAGGATAGGTTTTTCTCTACCTCAGTGTGTGTGTGTGTGTGTGTGTGTGTTTTCTATCTAGTACAGGCTATGTAATAGATTTTTGATATAATTAGATAAAATTAGGATGGATAAATGGGTTGAGGGACATACGGCGTCTGTACATCTGAATTTCCAAATATCTTTAAATAAATATGATGTGTCATTAGCATGAAATCAGTTGAATGCGATATGTGAGCTACTAATTTATTCTCTAATTGCTAAAGAATTCTTTGAAGATCCACTTTTTTTCTAAATCCTGGAAAATGAATATCAGTATGCTATAAGTGTAAGACAGAATGACATTTAGGGCAGATGTCATTGCAAATGCAAAGTTATTGACCTGAAAGTTGGTCTGACTTATCCATTGCTATGAAGAGAAATTCACTGTTATACTAATAGTGAGAAATGAGAATGCATATGTAGACAGGAATAGGAATAAAGGTTTTACCCCATGGCTATGGAAAGCAGAAAGCCAAAAATAAGTATTCATTTATTTCTTTATTTCCTTTTTAAGTAAAAGAGTGATGTGATATGCTTTTGATTTAGAAAAAAATGGCAGCAATGTGATCAGATGGATTGGAATGGGCATAAATCCATTTATATGGAGAGCAGTTAAGAGTTTCATGCACAAGATAATGAGGACCCCTGGTGAATGAGTGGTTACATGCATAGAGAAAAAAAAACAGTCAGATTTAGAGATATATCTAAATTACAATTGACCATAGGGTCAAGAGACATATTTTACACCAAGTTTTTTGTTATTTTTTGTTGTTTGTAACTCTAAGGTACTTATTGGACTGTCATAAGAGATATAGAGAAATACAAGAATTAGGTGAAAAATGGTATATGACTTGTAAAAGACTAAACTCTCTTGCAGAAATATTAAGTGTTACTGGATCTACAGATGGAAATGTCCAGTAGGCACTAAGAAATGAGTGTATCTTTTGGGCAGGTTATCAGATTTTGAACTTAATGACCTGGAGATAGTAACTGAAGAACTAGAAAGAAATAAGGTCACTTGGTGAGTATGGAACAAAGAGCAAAAAAAAAAAAAACCATTAAGTTTAGAATTTTGAAAATGATATTACTCTTAAGGATTAAACAGGGGAGAAAACACCAAGAAAAAATGAATACACTGAATAAAAAAGAGGTGAGTCAAAATATGTTTGGCTGATAGCAGAACCCTTACCACTGGGAAAGTGAATGCCTATGTGCTTACAACCATGTGGTAGGTTTACAAGAGACATATGCTGAAAGGACGGTACAACACAATTACTTAAAATGTTTTGCCATAAAACATTGTTCCTAGGCCATAATCTAGTCTTCAGGTAATAATACTGATTCATGTGGAGTTATAAGAATTGCTTCTGTCTTTTCTCCAGGTAAACATAGGTCTTAGAATTGTAAAATCAGGTCACATCTCCTTCTCGGTGTGCTTGCTTGCTTAGGCCTATTTAACTTAACTTAGACCCTACAGATTTTATTAATCCAATGATGAAGAAAGGGGAATACAAAAAAAAAAAAAATAAATAAAAGCAAACCAGGGAAAATGAAGGAAAGTAAGAGGTTTTCCCCAAAGGTCTATAGCGGGTCCTTTCTAGTTAGTTCATTAAAGTGTCTCCACAGAACAGAAATGGGAACCCTCCTACACTGTTGGTGGGAATGCAAGCTGGTGCAGCCACTCTGGAAAACAGTATGGAGGTTCCTCAAAAAGTTGAAAACAGAGCTACCCTACAACCCAGCAACTGCACTACTGGGTATTTGCCCCAAAGATACAAATGTAGTGATCCAAAGGGGTATATGCACCCCAAAGTTTATAGCAGCAATGTCCACAGTAGCCAAACTATGGAAAGAGCCAAGATGCCCATCAATAGATGAATGGATAAAGATGTTGTATGTGTATATATATATATATATATACAATGGAATATATTATGCAGCCATCAAAAACCATGAAATCTTGCCATTTGCAACGAAGTGGATGGAACTAGAGGGTATTATGCTAAGCGAAATAAGTCAATCAGAGAAAGACATGTATCATATGATCTCACTGATATGAGGAATTCGTAATCTCAGAACATAAACTGAGGGTTTGCTGGAGTGGTGGGGGGTGGGAGGGATGGGGTGGCTGGGTGATAGACATTGGGGAGGGTATGTGCTATGGTGAGCGCTGTGAATTGTGTAAGACTTGAATCACAGACCTTTTCTTCTAAAACAAATAATACATTATATGTTAAAAAAAAAAGAGAAAGTAGGAAGGGAAAAATGAAGAGGGCGGGAAATTGGAGGGGGAGATGAACCATGAGAGACTATGGACTCTGAGAAACAAACTGCGGGTTCTAGAGGGGAGGGGGGTGGGGGTATGGGTTAGCCTGGTGATGGGTATTAAAGAGGGCACGTACTGAATGGAGCACTGGGTGTTAAATGCAAACAATGAATCATGGAACACTACTACATCAGAAACTAATGATGTAATGTATGATGATTAACATAATAAAATAAAAAAATGCAAAAAAATTTTAAAGTCCAAATTCAATATTCACCACATTACATAAAAAGGAAAAACAATGATACATAATAAAATAAAATTAAAAAAAAAAGAACAGTAACACCTAATCATGAGGTGACCTACGCAAATTTTAGGAAGAGTTTAGAGTTTAATTCAGTAGAATATTGAACTTTTCCTGGAGGTATCAAAGAAAGGCAAAAAAATTGGAGATGAGGAAGAAAAATTACAAGGAGTAAGATTCGCTCAAAAGTAACGATGTGCGGGCACGCAGACCCACCCACCCACACACACGCAAACAGGTTCAATGAACAGTGACATTAGGTTTTGAAATTTAGTAATTAAGTAGTAATAGGTGGCCTATAAGAAGTGATACTTACACACCTGTCACTCAAAGCAATATGATGAAATGTTAATAGTTGTTGACTCTAAGTGGAGTATATCTAGTTTCACTTCCTAGGAGATGCAGCCCTAAAGAGTGAACAGTGGAGAACATGGGAAATAGTGTAGTGTGGTCTCCCTTTACAATGTTAAGAAGAAGAAAATAACAGAGATTTAAAGAACACAAAAAGCAAGATGGTAAGTGTAAAATAATAATGAAAAACTATGTAGAACAAAAATGGATGGCGGAATTAATCTCAGAAGGGAAGCCCCGGAGAAGCTAAAGGAAACTGATAGTTGAATAAGAAAAATGAACAGCAATGTTGGATGGACCATACCCTCTGAAAATACCAGAGACCTAAACCAGACAAAATGTCAGATTAGGGAAATCACAGAAATAGCTGATAGTATATAAGATTTCTCCCTACACAGAAGAATAGTTCACTTGTTCTTCAGTCCTTTCTTCACTGTTAATTTTGGGAATTCATTTTTAAAAACTTAAAATTGATACATGACTCAAAATGATATATGAAAAAACTCACTATTCTACATTTACATACATTTTGTGCATCATGACTAATAAAAGTTCTTTAAAGGAAACTTTAAAATTCCTCAAAGCTTTGCTTTGAATATACTCCCTAAAAATGCATTTCAAAGACTAACATGTATAAAGCTCAATCTTTTTACTATAGAATAAAACATCTTGGGGGCAAATGTAATATAATCATCTTTTTAATAATTTAAGCAAGTTTGTATCATTAGTCTCCTCAATTCAAGTTGTCTGGCTAATGTAGTAGGGAAAGGACTGATCGCTATATAGAAAGAAATCTCTGAATGTAAAGAGCATATCTGCTACTGGATATAGCTAACTAATTAGTTTCTGTTGGCATTTTCGACAGTCTTGTATTTCACAAACACGGATCTATCTTATGTCAAGTATTTCTTGTTGCCCAAGGAGGAAAAAATGAGCAGGAATCATACTATGTTATGGGAAAAGATCTCCTTAGTCCTTACTTATTTTATATATAAGCACAGTGAGGCCCAAAGCCACTCACTGAGTTGGTAGCAAAACTGGGCCAAGAACCCAGAACTTCACTTTCCTAGTCCAGTATCTTCTCTGCAGCATAAAAGAGAAAGACAAAAAAAAAAGGCTTTGAGTTTTAGATTGATGTCTCCTCCTTGGAGTCTCAAGACAAACTACCATGATGGGCTCCTAACAGATTTAATGAACCCAGTCTTTGAATCTTATTTCATTAGCTTGCTCTGGTGTAGCAACTTAGTGAGCAAAAACAGTCGACCAGGACTTTCACCATATTGTTGGTCTTTTATTCAGCTTAGTACTAACTTTTGTGCCTTAATAAATACATCCGTAAATGAAAAAATGAAATCCCTAGTTGCAAATTCAGTGGGATCTGTCCTAGGAGCATTTCTGTTTAACACTTATACTTCTATTTTGGCTCCATGTGACCAATTAGATTCCTGTGCTCCGGGTGGCAGGCCATAGATATAGCCTGGATTTGGACTGGCATGTAGCATTAATTGACTTATGTGACGTTTGGCGTCATGAATTAACTGCATTTGGCCAAAAATAACTATGGCGGTTTTATCTGTCAGGGTCTAAACTGGAAAAGAGAAACTGACTCTTAATATTTAAAATAGATGAGATTTAGCAAAGGAAGTTAGGTTAAAATCCCGAGGGAACAACAAAGAAGCCAAAAAGAGGAGGATGTGACAACCCAAACATTAACAAAAGCAAGAGACACTTTCATTCCTAGGAATGCAGGGAGAAAAGGAAGCTGTTCCTACAGCCCAGGGCCCAAGAGTCAACTGACAGAGACAGAGCCAGTGTGCAGCTCTCAGGTGGGAGCTGGAGTTATGAAGACCCTACTCACAGTATACACCAGGATTATTAGAGACCAGCCTGAGGTGGGGGAGATGGTGAATTTTGTCTTCCTCTTGAGATGTAATCTACTGCCAGTGTCTGTGGCACTGGGCAGAGCACAGCAAGGAACTGAGGTAAAACCTGAAAAGATGGAAGACCAGAGCAACAGTGTTTCTCAAATTGTGATCCACAGAGTAACCATAACCATGACAGAATCAGCAGTTTTTGAAAATGCAGATTTCTGGGACTGAAATCTGAATTAATTATTCAGAATCCCCAGGGGTTGGTTGAGTGCGATTCAAAAACCTGCATATTTAGTAAACTAAAAAAGTTTTTTGAGCTCCAAATGGGGAAACTCTAGAATTACAGCTGACTAGAAACCTCTTAGGAATCAGAAGACCTTGGCTTATAGTCGGCATTACTGACTGGGGGATCTTTGAAAGTTTATACTCTCCAGGTCTCATTTTTAATATCTAAATATAGGAACACTACGATCTACCATATATCCTGTACAGGCCCGGTGTGTGAGTTAAATGCGATAATGTAGAATGTTAGAAATTAGAATATTAAACATGCTTTCAGAAGTCCAGTCATCTACAATAACCAAATTAAATTCAATTCTACTCGATGAGCTCCTCATATAGTTCCCTGAGGCAATTATTATATGGTCACACTTATATGCTAGGCCATCTTTTGGTTACTAGAACCATGATTTTTCTTGGATTTTAAACTTACATTTTATGTAACACACCAAATATTTTTTGCACAGTAACAGTTGTGTAGAAAATAATATTGTATTAGTACTTTTCAGTTGCAACTTAATTTATAATTTCTCTTTAATGTGTTTTTAACACCTATTATCAATATATGCACTATGCTGTCAAATTCACAGTATGTTTCTTTTCTTTTGATAAGTTATAATAACTCATGGCCTCACAAAAAAATCTTTCATTTAAAAAAGAATAAGTACATATTTTAGCTGTTCTGAAAAGAGAAAATGAAAAGACTGCCTGATTTACTATTAAACAAATAAATTATAAATGTTCTATATGATTGCAAGATGATATTATAATTTCAACATCTTTAACTGCTGAACACAATAACCTCAGCTTTGCAGTATCACAAGGTAGATGGAGAGAAATGGAAGCAGCATTTATTATGTGATGTATTGATCATTAAAACATAGTTTATGGAAATATATGTTCCTCAATCTTACAGTTACATTAAATGAGGCACTGATATTTGACATATAATATTCCATGCCCATGTCTAGCGTTGGACTGGGCCAAGATTTGAACTCATACAGTTCAATTTCCTAAAAAGCCCATGAAAAATTTTTTTTATCAAATAGAAAACTATTGCCCCTTCTTTGTCTCTTTATTTCTTTTACTAATTACAACGACTCTATAAAGAGTGCAAACATTATTAATTGTACAGCTTCATGAATACTGATAAAGTGAACATAGCTAAGTAACCAGCACCTAGATCAAGAGACAGAACATGACCACCATTCCAAAAATACTCCTTTTAGCATCTTCCATGCACTAGCCACCTAAAGCTAAAATATATATTTCTATATTTGTCCCTACTTCTGAATAAGGGACAGGAGAGGCTAGGTAGGGAGAGACATGTAGGGGGCGACCTGACTAGGCTCATGCTGGGAGCTACACAACCAGGCTCACAGAAATCCCAGACCTGGAGAAATAGAAGAGATACTTACCAGAAAGAAGGGAACACCTTGTTTGGTCTCATAATATTTACAAGAACATCTTACTCCTTCTAAATATAGACAGGATATTCTCATGATATTTACAAAGAAGAAGGGAACTCCACCATGTTGGTTCTAAATATAGATAGGATATCCTCATGATATTTGCAAATCCACCATGTTATGGACATGAAATTTACCAAGTTCCCTGGTTGTTCTTCTATATAAGATCCATCATAAACTCCCTCAATGGCAACCCATTCAGGACTCCTTTCACTCTAGAGAGCTCTTTTCTTTCCTCTTCTGTTCTCATCTTCACTTAAAAAACTTTCGCTTCACCCTTTTGTGTCCAAGAGATTCATTCTTCAACTCAGTGAGACAAGAACTGTGCAAACCTGCAACACTTCTAATGTGATATATTTTTGCCTGTTTTTGAAATATAAATAGTAATACATTTTAGGCAGTATTTTACATGTAGCTTCTTTCTTTCAGCATATTATGAGTTCCACACATTGTTCTGAAGTACTAGCAGCTAGCTGAGTCTTATTGTTAAGTAGTAGTTCTTTCCATGAAAATCCACAATTTAGTTATCATTCAACAGGCACAAAGTTTTTGTTGGTATCAAAAATAACTACAAATTTGTTCTGAGTATACACCTAGGGGAAGAATTTCTGGGCTATAAGAATTAGATCTGATTTAATTTAAAAATCATAGGGCACCTGGGCAGCTCAGTCATTAAGCGTCTGCCTTTGGCTCACATCATGATCCCGGGGTCTTGGGATCGAGACCCAAGTCAGGCTCTCTGCTCACCAGGAAGCCTGCTTCTCCCTCTCCCACTCCCCCTGCTTGTGTTTCCTCTCTTGCTGTCTCTTGCTAAATAAAATCTTTTAAAAGATTATGTACATGTACATATAATCACACATATAGTCTTATAAATATACATGTGTGTATGTTATATACATATATATTCAATATGCTGAATGTAAGTAGACACCTTGAGCATAAAAATACGTGAAATAACGTTTCACACTTAACTAAAATGGCTAGAATTATTTTTACATTTTTTTTATGTTACTCCCCATACATTACATCATTAGTTTTTGATATAGTGTTCCATGATTTATTGTTTGGGTATAACACCCAGTGCTCCATGCATTATGTGCCCTCTTTAATACCCATCACCAGGCTAACCCATCCCCCTCCCCCCTCCCCTCTAGAACCCTCAGTTTGTTTCTCAGGGTCCATAGTCTTTCATGGTTCCTCTCTCCCTCTGATTTCCCCCCCTTCATTCTTCCTTTCCTGCTATCCTCTTTTTTTTTTTTTTTTTGGACATATAACGTATTATTTGTTTCAGAGGTACAGGTCTGTGATTCATCAGTCTTACACAACTTACAGAGCTCACCATAGTACATACCCTCCCCAATGTCTATCACCCAGCCACCCCATCCCTCCCACCACCCCCCACTCCAGCAACCCTCAGTTTGTTTCCTGAGATTAAGAATTCCTCATATCAGTGAGATCATATGATACGTGTCTTTCTCTGATTGACTTATTACCCTCTAGTTCCATCCACGTCATTGCAAATGGCAAGATTCCATTCCTTTTGATGGCTGCATAGTATTCCATTGTATGTATATATACACCACATCTTCTTTATCCATTCATCTGTTGATGGACATCTTGGCTCTTTCCATAGTTTGGCTATTGTGGACATTGCTGCTATAAACATCGGGGTGCACGTACCCCTTCGGATCCCTACATTTGTATCTTTGGGGTAAATACCCAGTAGTGCAATTGCTGGATCGTATGGTAGCTCTATTTTCAACTTTTTGAGGAACCTCCACACTGTTTTCCAGAGTGGTTGCACCAGCTTGCATTCTCACCAACAGTGTAGGAGGGTTCCCCTTTCTCCGCATCCCCGCCAACATCTGTTGTTTCTTGACTTGTTAATTTTAAGATGGCTAAAATTTCTTTTTTAAAAAAGGAAAGTAAGTGGTGATGAGAATGTGGACAAATTGGAGCCCTTGTACACTGCTGATGGGAATGTAAAAAGATGCAGGCTCTATGGAAAAAAGCAAGTTTAGTGGTTTCTTAAAAAGAGAAACACAGAATTATCCCCAGCAATTCTATTCCTAGATGTATACCCAAAAGAATGAAAACATGGACTCTGACCAATGTTTGTAGGCCAATGTGCATTGCAGCTTTGTTCACAGCAGTCAAAAGGTGGAAACAGAAGTGTCCATCAGCAGATAAATGGATAAATAAAATGTGATGCATACATATAATGGAATATTATTCAGCTATAAAAGGAATGGAGTTCTGATACACATTAGGACATCAATAAACCTTGAAAACTTTATGCTATGTGAAATAAGACAGGCAAAACAAATTGTATTATATGATTCACTTACAGGAAATATCTTCAATAGGCAAATTGATTGACAGAAAGTAAATTAGAAAGTTATCAGAGGCTGGACGGAGGGGGTCAAGAGGGAGTTACTCCTTAATGATTATTATAGAGTTTTTGTTTGGGATGAAAAAAAGCTTTGGAAATGCACTTAAAAATAGTTAAACACGGTTTTGTTATATATAGTTTACCAGAGCTTTTAAAAATATGTGAGAATCACCAACTTGAAGGAACTTGCTATTTATTTGAGAAGAAAAGATGGAGACACATACAATTATGTACAATTTGTAGTAATTACGAATGACGTTTTACTTCACCATTTTATCCCCTCTCCCCATATACCTCCACACAAATACACAAACACATATAAATATACACCTACATCCCAGGTCAGTAAGTCTTTTTGCATTAACTGTCTCAACATAATTGCTTACCAGATTTCTGCTATCCTAGGTCTGGTCTACATTTTCTCTTGTGTGATTTACTTAGTTTCTCAATTTACTCCCCTGCCGCCAGACTTGGAGCCACTCTCCCCAGCTGTCTGACTGAAATTCTATTCACATTACTCATCTATTTGAAACCTTTAATAGATCTCCAATCTTGTTTTGTCTACATTTTCAGATGTCTTGGAATTTATTATAAGACATTTTTTGATACGGCATACAACACTGTCTCCAGCCTCTTTACACAATGTACAGAGATAGAAATTACTTACTTTCCACTTAAGAAATGTGTTCGCTTGGGCTTTGTAGATGCTAGTCTGCCTATCTGGAGCATACTACATCATCTATGATGAAAAAAATCTTAGTACTTTTCTCCTTCAAGCCATACCACACCTTAATTAATTAAAACAACCAGACTTACAAAAAACTGTTCCAATCCTTTACAGTAAATATCTGTTTTCTAATGAGTTATACAAACTCTGAGAATAGGACATGTCTCATTCCTCTTTATAATCTGCACACCAAATAAATTTGTGTTAAATAAATACATTAAAAATTTGATGGATAAAAGAAGGAGAGATCATTTCCAGCTGAAGAGAAAGGCTCTGTAAACAAAAGACAGCTCTACTTTCAAAATCATGTGGTAACCAGAACATATTGCTCAGGAGCTGTTTCCAAGGAGTGACTCTTTTCAATCTATCTATTGGCCTCATTAGTAGCAGAATATATCTGCATAGAGACAGTGACTATGTTAGAGCCAATAGACAGTTTTATTCCTTTAAGTAAGCTGAACATGTCTGATACAATCTCACTTAAAATGGGGCTGTTCATCATATTTTCTCACAATAGATTGTGCACCAGACATTAATTCCTTAATATATTGAATCCTCACAAATCTGTGAGCTCAGATTGAGTTAATAACAGTGAGGGTCACACAGTTCCTTAACAAATCAGATGAATTGTTACCATAGTGACATGTTCAACAACTAGAAAGCTAGTGAATCGTTGAAGCTACAAGCCTAAAAGGAAGTTTTAAAATCAGTCTACAGTAATCCATTGCTAAGTCATAAATTGGTGTGTCTGGGTCTCTTTAATTTTCCAAAAAGAACCTTATCACACTTTTAACATTAACATCTCTCAGAGAAAAAAAAAAATGCAACTTGAAAGGCCCAACTGTAAAACAGAAATAGCCTCCAAAAAGGGTAATCCTAATTTTGCTAGTATAATTTGTCTCACGAAAAAAACTCTATAAAAAACAAGCAAATTCAGTTGAAAATGCAAAGCCACAAAACTCTGCCAAAGCTTTTGGAACTTGTCTTTAAAAATAACCAACATACATATAATAAAATAAAAAGAAATTATATAGAAAATAAACAAGTTATTGCTACTTAGTACAGCAAAACTGGCCTTAGAATTTTTTTTAAAAAGGATTTTATTATTTAACAGAGAGAGACAACACAAGCAGGGGGAGTGGGAGAGGGAGAAGCAGGAGCAGGGAGCCGGATGCGGGGCTCGATCCCAGGACCCTGGGATCAAGACCCGAGCCAAAGGCAGATGCTTAACAACTGAGCCACCCAGGCACCCCAGCCTTAGAATTTTTAAAAGAGGACAGATGAAGAGTTTTCCAAAAGTTATTTGTGATATGGGAGATCACTGGGCAGCGGTAAAGAAAAGAGAGAGAGGGAAAGAGAGAGACAGAAAATTAAAAAAAGAAAAGAAAAGAAAAAGAAAGAAAGAAAAGAAAGAAAGATCCGGTTGGTCTGCACACACTTCAGAATCCCTGATGAGCAATATGTAGCATGCATGCTAGAATGGCACAGAGGCTGATGATAAAGACAAAAGTAGCAGTCAGCATTCTCTTTCCTCTTTTTTTCATCTCTGCTTATTTATACCAGTTTTTTCAGGTGTCTTTGGTCACTTTATGCAACATGAGAGACAATATATACAGTTCCTTCAAAACCTGAACTGGAAAAGACCACAGTCTGAGTGAATCAACAACCTCTGAAGGAATGTCCAATATCTTACTTTACATTTTAATCAAAGCAGAACATGTAAAAATTGTAAAGTTAAGTCTTAGGAGAAGGCTTAGGATGAAGAATAGCAATTTCCTCCCAAAGCCCACCATGAATCCAAATTCAGTTCACCCAAAAAATACACACACATATAGACTGCATCCATGTAAACACATGACCTTTCTTCCATCCTTGAATGTGTTTCACGTGTTTTGTTAAATGAATATTCTTTTTATATTACTGTGAGTGTGAGCTATTATCCCCTGTTGTCAGTTACGAACTACATACATGGGTTTTTTTCTTGGGATTTTTTTTCACATGTAATTAACAATCGCCATTTATTCTCTTTATGAAATTTCTATATGTTCATCACTATTACATGCATAAGCTTTTTTTTTTAAGCAAAGTTTTTTTTTTTTTAAGATTTTATTTATTCATTTGTGAGAGAGACAGAGAGATAACAAGCAGAGGGAGAGGGAGAAGCAGACTCCCCGCCGAGCAAGGAGCCCGATGCGGGACTCGATCCCAGGATCCTGGGATCATGACCTGAGCCGAAGGCAGACGCTTAACCATCTGAGCCACCCAGGCGCCCACATGCATAAGCTTTTTGATAGGAGTCAAAATCAATTGTCTACAAATGCAAATACGCGAGAGTTAATCATCCCGTTTTGGTTACTGTTTGGTGATGGAGCTTGAGTTCTCCAGCACCATTTTGGGCAGCTGCAGAGCTGTGGGCATGTGAAGTGTCCACACTTTGCGTCCACCTCCACTTTCCTGTTTTGCAGATAGCGCCAGCTCTTTGTTATTGCTTTATTTCCTTGATTTCGAAGGACCACATCCTACCTCCTTACTTTCCTAAGGGAAGTTTCAGGAAGATTTTTTTTCTTTTTTAGAATTTGCATGTATACTCATGCCTTTCTTTTCCCTCATTATTTGATTATTCAACTGGATATAGAATTTAAAGTTCAAAATAACTTTCTCTCAGAATGTAGAAGGCATGCTTGTATTGTGAGGTATTGACAGTTGGGAGTCTGATGCTATTTTGAGTCCTAATCCACTTTTATGACTTGTCTACATTGTGTAGTTTCATAGTAATCTTGTTTCAAGTTTTCAAGTTATTGTTTGTTTCTTTTTCTATGATCTGACTGAACTCTCTGAGGATAAAATCCAAACATGTTCTCTGGTGGTAGCCAAGGCCAATGCTGAATTTTTTAAATTTTAATTTTTTCATTTGAGTATAGTCGATACAATGTGACATTAGTTTCAGGTGTAGGACATAGTGATTCACCATCTCTGTATGTTATGCTATGCTCACAAGTATTTACCATCAGTCACCATACAGCACTATTACAGTACCATTGACTATATTCCCTGTGCTGTACCTTTTATTTCTGTGACTTGACATTAAAGAAGAAGCACGAGATAGTTGAGAACACAGTAAAAGCAGTTGCAATACACTTATTGTTGGACATTTATTGCCTCTTTTCAGTATCAGAGTGGGCTAAAAATATTCACTGCATTGCTTCTGCTATAGGTAATGTCTTTCATAAACCCATTTTGTTTCTGAGAGAGAGAGAGAGAGAGAGAGGCAGAGACAAGAGAGAGAGAGGAGCTATTTTAGTGTATGTTCTGTGGTTCATGTGACATATTCCTGACCATGTAATAATGTTTAAGAGACCCAGGACTAAGGAAGTAGTATAATTAACAGAGTCTATTTAACAGAGGCCTGATCAAATTAAATTGGTCCCATTGGGATTCTATCCTTGCTTTAACTCTCTGAGCTAAGCAGTCACAAACCAAAGTCAATACAAATACCATGAATATGCTTCAAACTACAGCGGAGATTTTAAAAAAAAGTAGCAATTCACCAAAACACAAAAACAAAACAACATTCAGAAAGCAATCTACTCTAAAAGCCACTGAGTCATAAATCACAGGTGCATAGTTCTTTCATTCTTGCTCTTTGATTGTCACTGCTGACTTGTCTTGTTCTTCCTGCTGAGAGACTTTTTTGCTCCTGGGGTTCATCAGTAACACAAGTTGCTATGCAGGTGTGAAAGTGAAGCTCACCCCTGATTCTTTAACAAATGTTAAGTGGGCTCCCACAGGAAGGAAAAGCATAAAGGAGGGGTACGTACATTCTGGATTACTTTCTTTGTTTGTAATGAGATGGCATCTCAAGGCACAAAACAGCTCTGCATTTTTATTTCTTAAAATTCATTTTTCTCTTAATATGTTCGGTTCTGTTCTTGGAAGTTTCTACTTCAAAGCTTCCTCTGTATTTTATGTCTTTATTTTACGTCTGTAAATGAATTCATCCCTCCTTAAATCAGGTTTTTAATGACCATTCTTGCTGCTTTTAGAAAACAAAATATCACATAATCTCCTATCGTGAATGGTAAGAGGTATTCATTTGCCTGTCAGATGAGTCCTTTCTGAGGCTGGGGCCAAAGAATATTTCTGTGAAAATAATGTAAATGATGCCCTCTTGAGTTGTCCATGTGATGGTATCAATTCCAAAGTATCTGTGATTATAACAATTTCCTTGATCTGTTGTTAAAGGGGCATAGTCAAGGCCTTTTTCCTGAATATTCATGTTTACTTGGGCAGATATGTTTTTTAATAAAATTGTTTTTTTTAACAATCACATTAAGTGGTAGTTTATGTGTTAAAAAAAAAAAAAAAAACAGGAAAAACTCCATTGGTACCAGAACCAAGATGTTGTACCGTCCAAGGCTATCTGTAACAGACAAAGGAGGTAGACTAGTGGTAAGGGTCATACCCAAGACAGTCTCCCCACTAACCTATCACAAAGACTATTACCTGCACATTCTCAAAACTTCACTTCTCAAGTCACGATGAGCACAAAGTTTTGGTGTTAATACAGTAACCAGCACAGGTCACTCATTTATTGATTTTTTAACCCCAATGTGCCCTTGAACATGTTGTTCTCTTAGAGCCTAAGTTACTTTTTGTGTGATTAATACAAACATCCCCACCCCTCACGATGTATATACTCCAGGAAGTCCTCCATAAAATCCCTATCTGCCTCTTGATATCCAACGCTCTATTGTTCCTCTGCATGTCTATCTCCACACAGGACTGTGACCCTTCTGTGCCTTACAGCTTCTCTGTGTTTGCTGAGAGGATGGCTAGAAGGATAATGGATAAATAATGAATAAATAAATGAATGAATAAAGCTATTATCACTTATGAACATCTGAGATAAAGTAAGTTTAAAAAATTTGCTTTTTTTTTTTTTAACAAGACTCTAGAAGAATGAACTCAGGACAGGAAAGGTATGATAGGAAAGGGGGGAAATCAAGATATTCAATGACAGTTTTACAATTTTATTATTATATTTGGCAGTTTTATTACCCCACAAAACAAATAAAAGAAGAATGAAGAAGGGGATCTCCAACTGTTTGATCCTTTTGCCTTAAGACCAGAAGTACCTCTAAGGAACTCCTCAGTTATGCAATTCAGTTTGTAAATCATTAGAACTAACTTGCACTTAACTCATAGGACATCCAACCAGAGGCACTTTACAGCTTTAATGGCTCTCCTGACTCTGCCCAAACACATTTAAACTGACATTGCTGAGAGCTCTTCACCCACTGCCATTTCCTATATATCCTGTTTAGCAACTTGTCCTTAAAATCAGCAGAAACGTAAAAGGTCTGAGGCTGGGTCTTTGAGGCTCAGCATTAGGTCAGGCTGTTAGCTGGTCCTACTATGACCTATGGTCTAGTTTTAATTACTGGGATCTTACTTTGCTTCTTTGGGGCAGGGTGGGGCAGAGGGAGAGGGAGTGAGAGAATCCCAAACAGGCTCCATGCCCAGCATGGAGCTCAAGGCGGGGCTCAATCTCACAATCCTGAGATGATGACCTGAGCCAAAATCAAGAATTGGACACTTAACCCACTGAGCCACCCAGTCGCCACTTCTTTTGTTTCTTGTTCCCACAACTTTATAGAGCTGTACTGTTCTAGGAAGGGGTATCCCTCTCAATGTTTATCTATGATTCAGAACACCAATTCTTCTGAGGCAACGCTTCTGCTTAGGTGTCTATAATATTACTCTGGAGTACAAACTCTATGTGCTGGTCTCAGGTTGGGTCCCTGTGGCTCGCCATCATCCTGTTTGCCTGATGAACTTGCTGCTCCATGCGGAAGAAGGCTCAACTCCTGGGATTCCTGGCTATTGTCCTGTCCATAGTTACTGCCTAGTTACCAGCTCCTGATACCTCCTAGTTTGGTCCATTCTACATAAGTGAAATTCAGACTGTTGAGTCAAGTTGGGGTTAGCAAGGAAAAAGGAAATTAACATAAATTAAAATAAACTAATGCTGCCAATGCCGGTTTGACAGGGCCAGCTGTGCTTGCTTGAGTTCACTGGACTGGGAGCCAGGTACTGAGGATTTTCTTCCAATTCTTTTATGAGTTAAGATGTGATACTGATAAAATTACTTTCCTGAATATTGACTTCTCTATCTGAACAATGAGTCTGTTGGACTGCATAATCTCTATTATACTTAAATACTAACAGAACTGGTATTTTAGAGTTTCACAATTTTACCATAGAAAACAAGGACACTGTGTTCTTTATCTTCTTCCACTTATCCTACAAATGCTTTTCAATTGTTTCTCCTTGTATCCCCAGATTGTATTACTATATCTGCTCACGTCTATGCAATTGATCTCCTAGGGACACAGAGAAACACGGACTCCACAACTTTCTCTCCTCAGAACCCCAAGTTTACATGTGGAACAGTTCATCTCTAAAATCCTCAACATTCAAGGTTTCCTCATCAATAATTCCTAATTCTCCACTGGCTCACAAAGGTCAGGGCAGACACAGTCCTCCTGGAGGCCACTGCAGCAATTACTAAGAGTAATTTTAACTTGGGGAATAGAATATGACATGCACTCCAACTAAAATGTATTAACATATTGTATCTGCACATTAATTTATGAGATCATTTATTTTCCCCATTTTTCAGATGGGGTATCTGAGCCACAGAGAGTTTAAGTGCATAGATGAAGGTCACATAGATGGTAAGAGGCTAGAATGTGACTGAAAGCCCAGCAAGTCCAGCGTCTGTCCTTCTAAGTGCTATGCTATCCTACTTCATTGACTGACAGAGGAGAGTTCCTTGTAAATAACCTCTAATGGGCACATCACACGTACCACCCATTCTTGTCTCTGCAGCTTCTCTCACTACCTCTCCCACTCTCCTGTCTTAAGCTTTTTTTCACTACCAGTGAAACCTCTTTGCTGTCAGATTATTTGTTTGATTTCAGCAAAAATCCATTAACTCAAAAAGAGGCTACATGAAGCAAACCTTAAATTTTAAATGTCATGCCTGCCAATTGGCAGTATGACCTTTACCAAGTCACTCTCCCTCTCTGGGTCTCAGTTTTGCTTATCTATGGCCTGTAAAGTTTGCTGCAGCCCAGTGATTTTTTTTTTTTTAAAGATATGAACAAAGGAATTTGATTTTTTAGCATCTAACAAGGAAGAGTTTATTAGCAGTTTATGAAATTATTTGTTATAAATATTTCATCATTTTCAAATAAATCACTAAATTTAGGCATATAGATACAGGCTTTAAAATGAGATGAGATTTAACATTTGTAGAATCTTCATAATAGTTTGGTATATCCACAGAAATTACTTAATTTTTTTTTTCTTAATTGGTAAAAAAAAATGAAGTCATGTTAGTGGAATTAATTACTAAAATAAGCATTGTCAAGTTTAATAAAATCCCTAATTCTTATAAATTCATTAATATGGTATTCTTAAAAAGATGAGCCCAAAGATTCTTGGTATTGTACACCAAGCAGGCCAGAGTTTGTCAGAGAATCTCCCTGCTACCAACTTTACCTTTCCCATCTGTAGTTGCCAAACAGTCTCTTTTTTTAATCAGGTTATGGAGATTTAGACAGAGTTCTTGTTGCTCCCTGGATCACATAATCTACAAGCTGTCCTCTTTCCCAAAAGATTCAGTCAGACTCATGTGCCTAGTACATGCTGCCCATGTTCCTGTAAGCACTCCCACTGTAGCAGTTATCCTGCCTTCATTATGACGACTTACTGGTAAACCCTCTAGACAGTAAGCACTTTAATGTTGGGGACTATGTCTTGTTTCTTTCTCCCTCACTTTCCATTCCTCTTCTCATACTTGGTGTATATTACTCATGAGAGAACTGTAGCTTGAACTTTATAACAAATGAGGCAATAGAGGGGGTGTGGCTGGGTGGTTCAGTAGGTTAAGCGTCCTGTTCTTGATTTCAGCTCAGGTCATGATCTGAGGGTTGTGAGATGGAATCCCACATCAGGCTCCGTGCTGGGTGTGGAGCCTGCTTAAGATTCTCTCTCTCCTTTTCCCTCTACCTCTCCCTGCCCCCTGTTCTAAAAAAGTAAAATAAATAAAATAATAAAATAAAATAAAATAACTCAAATACCCTCCATTCTATAGTTATGAGTCACGTATTTGCAAAATTATAAAAATTCTATAGGGACTACATTTTCTGAAACTTCTGATGGGCTATCAAAAGGGAGGCATCTTACCCTAGCATCTCTTCTTCTAGATGGCCCTCTTCTGCAATCATTTTTGCTCCTAAGAATGCCTCTCCTCAAGCAGCAATCTGCTGTCATAAAGTCACATACTTCGAAACATCATGCAGGTCCTGGAGCTGCCTAAAATGATCTTGGGCAGATCCCTTCACTGCCTAATACACAATTATTTAAACTAGATCTTCACTTCTTCTGAAGTTCTATTGCATATCTTATTTCTTCTGTTTCCACGAATACTGTCTCATTCTGAATTACTCCAAACCCAGGCCCTCTACTACTCTTTCTAATGATAACTGCCTTCTTACCACAAGTATTAGAATTTGCTTTGTCTTATGTGATAATAGGGTATATAATTCATATTGTGACTATAAGATATTTGCAGAGAAATTGTGGAAACTAATTTAGACATTGATAAGAATTTGATTTTCCTGTATTATAACAAATAAATCTGAACAGCCTATAGTAATAATGATACAGGAAGGCACTGTGAAATAAAAGCTTTAAGAGGGAAAGAAGCAGAGATCTAGATGTTTAGATTTCTCCAAGTCTCAACATCTCCTGAAAAGCCACCTTGAGTAACTAATATTATTATAATTATAATATATTATTATATTTGTGTCCCACCCAAATTCCTATGTTGAAACCAATGTGATGGTATTTAGGGTGGAGCCTTTGGGAAGAGATTAGGTCATGAGGGTGGAGCCCTCATTATTGGGATTAGTGCCCTTACAAAAGAGACCCAATGGTGTGCTCTTGCTCTTTCTGCCATGTGAGGTCATAGTAAAGAGATAGCAGTTTATGAACAAGAAAGCTGACTCTCTCTAGACATTGAACCCATTGGTGCCTTGATTTTGTACTCCCCACCCTCCAGAGCTGAGAAATAAATGCTCACTGTCTATAAGTAACTTAGAGTATGCCATTTTTGTTTCAGCATGAAGCTGAGACAGAAAAATGATACTGAGAGGTACAGGTGCTGCTTTAACAGATACCTAAAAATACAGAAGCAACTTCAGAACTAAGCAATGGGTAGAGGCTGAAAGAGTTTGGAGGTGCATGCTAGAAAAAATCTGAACAGCCTATAGTAATAATGATACGGGAAGGCACTGTGAAATAAAAGCTTTAAGAGGGAAAGAAGCAGAGATCTAGATGTTTAGATTTCTCCAAGTCTCAACATCTCCTGAAAAGCCACCTTGAGTAACTAATATTATTATAATTATAATATATTATTATATTTGTGTCCCACCCAAATTCCTATGTTGAAACCAATGTGATGGTATTTAGGGTGGAGCCTTTGGGAAGAGATTAGGTCATGAGGGTGGAGCCCTCATTATTGGGATTAGTGCCCTTACAAAAGAGACCCAATGGTGTGCTCTTGCTCTTTCTGCCATGTGAGGTCATAGTAAAGAGATAGCAGTTTATGAACAAGAAAGCTGACTCTCTCTAGACATTGAACCCATTGGTGCCTTGATTTTGTACTCCCCACCCTCCAGAGCTGAGAAATAAATGCTCACTGTCTATAAGTAACTTAGAGTATGCCATTTTTGTTTCAGCATGAAGCTGAGACAGAAAAATGATACTGAGAGGTACAGGTGCTGCTTTAACAGATACCTAAAAATACAGAAGCAACTTCAGAACTAAGCAATGGGTAGAGGCTGAAAGAGTTTGGAGGTGCATGCTAGAAAAAGCCTACATTGTTATAAATAGACCGTTAAGGACAATTCTGGTGAGATCTCAGAAAGAAAAGAGGAGAGATGCAGAGAAAGTCTCAATCTTCATAGAGAACATGTAATTCTGAATGGAACATGGGGAGAAATATGGATGGTAAAGGTCATTCTGATGAAGCCTTAGATGGAAATGAGAAACATGTTATTAGACAATAGAGAAAAAGCTATCCTTGTTATAAACTGGCAGAATTCTTGGCTGAATTGTTTGTTTCCTAGTGTTTTGTTAAAGGCTAAATTTGTGAGTGAAACAATTGACTATGTGGCTGAGAAAAATCTCTAAGCAAAGTGTTGATGGGGCATCCTGGTTCCTTTTGATGACTCATAGCAAAATGTCAGAGAAAGAGAAATTACTTAAATACTGAATTGTTAAGCAAAGAGGAAACAGAACTTAAAAATATGGAAAGAAGTAAAAAAGGAAGAAGTGAAATTATCTCTGTTTGTAGTTGACATGATCATATATGCAAAATACCCTAAAGGCTCAACCAAAAAATTTTACAACTAAACAATAAACTTAAGGGGTGCCTGGGTGACGCAGTCAGAGCCCCATGTTGGGCTCTGCACTCATCACAGAGTTTGCTTGGATTCCCTCTCCCTTTCCCTCAGCACCTTTCCCCTCCACTTCCTTCTCTCAAATAAATAAATCAATCTAAAAAAAAAAAGTAAATTTAGTAAAGGTGCAGGATACAAAGTCAACATATATAAATCATGATTCTATACACAAATAGAAACTATCAGGAAATGAAATTAAGAAAACAATCCCACTCAAGACAGCAACACAAAGATAAAATACTTAGGAATAAACTTAACCAAAGAGGTGAAAGATTTGTACACTGAAAATATAAAACACTGATGACGAAAATTAAAGAAGACACAGATAAATGGAAAGACATCCCATGTTCATGGGTTTTAAGAATTAATATTGTTAAAATGTCCATAACACCCTGTGATCTACAAATTCCATGCAATGCCCGTCAAAATCCCAACCAATGACAGTCTTTACAAAAAATGGAAAAAAAAATTGAATTCTTATGGAACCACAAAAGATTTCAAATAGCCAATATTTAGCAAAAACAACAAAGCTGGAGCCATTACACTTTCTGACTTCAAAATATATTACAAAGTTACAGTAATGAACAGTGTGGTACTGGATCTAAACAGAGGTTTCTCAAAGGAAGACATACAAATCTTCAATAGTTATATATATGTAAAGTTACTCAACATCACTGATCATTAGGGAAATGCAAATCAAGACCTCAATCAGATAGCATCTCACACTTGTTATAATGGATATTATCAAAAAGATAACAAGTATTGGTGAGAATGTGGAGAAAAGGAAACCCTTGTACATTGTTGATGGAATGTAAATTGGTCCAGCCATTACAGAAAACAGTATGTAGTTTCCTCAAAGAATTAAAAACAGAGATACCTTGTGATGGAGCAATTCCACTTCTGGGTATACATGTGAAAGAAATGAAATCACTTCTCAAAGAGATATCTGCATACCTGTGTTCACTGCAGCATTATTCACAATAGGCAAGATACGGAAACAAGCTAATCGTCTGCCAACAGATGAATGGATAAAGAAAACGTGCCATATGCAAGAACATCGAAAAGCCTGGAGATCATTTGCTAAGAGAAATAAGTAAGCTACAAAATGACAAATACTGCATGACTTTACTTATATATGGAATCTAAAAAAGATGAACTCATGAAGGCAGAGAATAGAATTAATTGTGTTTGCCAGGGTGAGGGTGAGGGAAGTGGAGAGATGTTGGTCAAAAGTTAGAAAGTTTCACCACACACGAAAATAGACTCAAAATGGATGAAAGACCTAAATGTGAGACGGGAGTCCATCAAAATCCTAAAGGAGAACACAGGCAGCAACCTCTTCCACCTCAGCCACAGCAACTTCTTCCCTAGAAACATCGTCAAAGGCAAGGGAAGCAAGGACAAAAATGAACTATTGGGACTTCATCAAGATAAAAAGCTTTTGCACAAGAAAGGAAACAGTCAACAAAACCAAAAGACAACCGACAGAATGAGAGAAGATATTTGCAAATGATGTATCAGATAAAGGGCTAGTATCCAAAATCTGTAAAGAACTTATCAAACTCAACACCCAAAGAACAAATGATCCAATCAAGAAATGGGCAGAAGACACGAACAGACATTTTTCCAAAGAAGACATCCAAATGGCCAACAGACACATGAAAAAGTGCTCTACATCACTCGGCATCAGGGAAATCCAAATCAAAACCTCAATGAGATACCACCTCACACCAGTCAGAATGGCTAAAATTAACAAGTCAGGAAATGACAGATGTTGGCAGGGACATGGAGAAAGGGGAACCCTCCTACACTATTGGTGGGAATGCAAGCTGGTGCAGCCACTCTGGAAAACAGTATGGAGATTCCTCAAACAGTTGAAAATAGAGCTACCGTATGACCCAGCAATTGCACTACTGGGTATTTACCCCAAAGATACAAATGTAGGGATCCAAAGGGGTACATGCACCCCGATGTTTATAGCAGCAATGTCCACAATAGCCAAACTGTGGAAAGAGCCAAGATGTCCATCGACAGATGAATGGATAAAGAAGATGTGGTATATATATATATATATATATATATATATATATATATATATATATATATATATACACACACACACAATGGAATATTATGCAGCCATCAAAAGGAATGAGATCTTGCCATTTGCAATGACGTGGATGGAACTGGAGGGTGTTATGCTGAGTGAAATAAGTCAATCCGAGAAAGACATGTATCATATGACCTCACTGATATGAGGAATTTTTAATCTCAGGAAACAAACTGAGGGTTGCTCGAGTGGTGGGGGGTGGGAGGGATGGGGTGGCTGGGTGATAGACATTGGGGAGGGTATGTGCTATGGTGAGCGTTGTGAATTGTTTAAGACTGATGAATCACAGACCTGTACCTCTGAAACAAATAATACATTATATGTCAAAAAAGAAAACCATAAAAAAACCCAAGATAACAGGAAGGGGAAAATGAAGGGGGGGAAATGGGAAGGGGAGACGAACCATGAGAGACTATGGACTCTGAGAAACAAACTGAGGGTTCTAGAGGGGAGGGGGGCATGGGTTAGCCTGGTGATGGGTATTAAAGAGGGCACATACTGCATGGAGCATTGGGTGTTATACACAAACAATGAATTATGGAACACTATATCAAAAACTAATGATGTAATGTATGGTGATTAACATAACATTAAAAAAAAGTTAGGAAGTTTCAGTTATGTAGAATGAGTAACTCCTGGAGATCTAACCTACAGTATGCTAACTATAGTTAATAATACTATATTATATACTTAAAATTTGCTAAGAGAGTTAGTGATCTCACCACACACAAAAGAAGTAACTATCTGAAGTGACATTATTATGCTAATATGTTAATTAGCTATTTGTGCCAATCATTAGCTAATTGTGGCAATCATTTCATTATATATATTTCAAAAAAATCACATTATACATCCTAATGTATACTGTTTTTACATGTTGACTATATTTCAATAAAACTGGAAAAAACAAAGTGGAGTATTAAAATGTCCAATATTATTGTTGAATTATCTATTGCTTCCTTTAATTCTGTCAATTTTGCTTCATATATTTTAAAGTTCCATTTTTAACTGCATGTGTGTTGGTAATTATATTTTCCTAATAAACTGACCTTTTTATAATTGAAATTACTTTGGCTCTAGTAATAATTTTTGTCCTACAGTCTATTTTGTCAATTCTTAGTAGAGATACTCCAGCTCTCCTTTGTTTTGTATGGTAATCTTTTTCTATCCTTTTGTATTCAACATATTTGTGTCTGTCTATCTAATGTGTGTTTCTTGTGGACAATGAATAAATCATATTTTTAAATCCATTCTGCCAATATTTATTTTTCATTGTTTGTGTTAAGTCCATTTGCATTAAGTGTAGTTACAGATATGGTAGGATATATGTCTGCATTTTGGTATTTCTTTTCTTTATGTCTTATAATTTTGTTGTTCTTTTATTGCTCCATGACTACTTTGTTTGGTCATAAATAGATATTCTGTACCAAACTATTTTAATTTGCTTTTTGTTGCTTTGACAATATTTTAGAAATTACTTCCTTCATGGTTTCCCATGTTAATTTATAAAAATCTAGTTTGGGTTAATATCAATTTACATTCTATATGCAAAAACTTCACTCCAACATATTTACATTTTCACTGTCCTTTGTAAAATTATGATCAAACTAATTTCAACTTTACATATTATAAGCCTAGAGACACAATTTGTAGTTATTGTTTTATGTAATTGCCTTTTCACTGAGAGGAGAAGATGAATCATAAAGAAAGATGCACTTATCCTATCTTTGTATTTACCTATGTATTCAACTTTACTAGGTTATTTATTTCTGTCTTGTGGATTCAAATTACTGTTTAATGTCCTTCCATTTCACCTTGAAAGATTCCCTTTAATATTTCTTGCAGGTCAGGTCAGGTAGCAACAAATTCTCAGTTTTTGCTTATCTGGAAATGTCTTGATTTCTCCTTTGGCTTAACAAATAATTTTTCTGGATATAGTTGCTTAAGTAATAATCTTCGGTTTAATACTTTGAATGTGACTTTTTATTGCCTTTTGCAATACATGGTTTTCAATTAGAAGTAAGCTGTTAATCTTGAAATGTAATAAGTCACTTTTCTTTTGCTGCTTTCAGGATTCTCTGTCTTTTGACAATTGGATTATGTGTTCTGACAGGATCTCTTTGAGTTTATTCACTGAGCTTAAATGTGTGGATTTGTATCTTTCACCAAATTTGGGAAGCTTTTGGCCATTATTTTTTCAAATATTCTTTCAGTCCCTTCCTATCTTCCCATTCTGGGACTCTCATAATATATATGTTTATACATTGATTACATTGATGGTATACACCAGGGGTTCACTCTTCATTCTTTTTTCTTTCTTTTCCTCAGAATGGAAAATTTCAATTATCTTATTTTCAAGTTTATGTATTTTGTCTTCTGTCTGCTTATATCTGCTGTTGAACTCCTCTAATGAATTTTCATTTTAGTCATTACACTTTTCAGTTCCAGAATTTTTCCTTTGTTTCTCATTATAATTTCCATCTTTTTATTGGTATTCCCATTTTGTTCATACAATGTTTTCTTGATTTCCTATAGCTTTTTTGGCCATGTTATTTTGTTCTTTAAGCCTATTTAAGACAGTTGTTTTGAAGTCTTTTCCCAGTAATTTAGATATCTGAGTTCACTTGGAAAGAGTTATCAATTTACTTTGATCCTTTAAAAGGGCTATATTTTCCTGTGTCTTTGAAAGCTTTGCAATTTTTTGTTGTAAAACTGAACATTTGAATATTATAATGTGTTGACTCTGGAAATGATGTTCTTACACTTAGTCAAGGCTTCTCTCTCTTTTTAAATTACTGAGGGCTGGTTAGAGACTTTCCTCAATTATTTTTGCAGAGACTTTATTTCTATTTAAGCACTGTCAGTGAAGTCTCTGGAATCCTAGCTGAGCAGACTCAAAATCCCAAAAAAAACCTATCAATTTCCAAAGTATGAGGTGAGGATTAACCAGGAGACTTGAACTCATGGACAATACCAGAAATGACTGAGGTGTGTGCAAATTTTGTTGAGAGCCCTTCAGAAATTCTAGGACTATGAGGGACTAGGCAACAGGAACTTCCTTTTCCCATAATGCTCAGTGTATGCTGTGTTAATGGACCAACTACCTAAAAGGGGTTTTGTAGGCCAGAGGTTATATTCACACTAGTTTAAAGTAATTCAGGCAAAAAAAAAAAAAGTATACAGGGCATTAAAATTTGTATATTTTGTGGGATGCATAAACATGGTAATCGGTGATCTAAAACCAAACAAAAGTTTGAATTCCTCCCTTTGACTAGTTGGTTTTAGCTTTTAAACATAAATCATGAAGGCAAGACAGGAAATATTGAAACATGAGAGTGGCTGAACATCAGAAGGCAAGGAAGTGACTTCAAGAAGAAATGCAACATATAAAGCAAAGCTGAGTTTCTTCTGAAAAAGCTGCTTTCAAGCACAAATTTCTCTCAATTCTGCCATTTTATTTTCCAATCAATTCTGCTTGTCTTCTGCTTCTAACTACTATATCATTGATTTTAAGTAATGTACTAAGCCCTGGGGGTATAATAGATAATTTAAATGGATAGAGATAGATAATTCATAGTAAATCTAAACAATTAATCCCTAGATACACATAGAGGATGCTCCCTAAAAAATTTCTTTATAGCAGTATGCAAAGCCACAGGTTAACCTGAATAAATCTACTGTTAATCTACATCTTAATTTCTACTTGTCCATCCAAAAAGTGTTTTGTAAGCAATGCTTCTACTTTTCTTTAAAGACACCTAATCTATGTTTCTTACTCATTTGCAATTAATTAATCATGGAAGCAGCGTTTACTAAGGTTTCTTTGAGTCTTCTTTTTTGGATTTTTCTTATAATTACCTGAAAAATAGGACTTTATTACTATATATATAAAGGCAATGAAATGTTAATAATAAGCCTGGCATAAATTAGAATTAAGAATGAATCATGATTTAAAAAAAAAAAAGACTAAAGAAATAAAGATCCATTTACTATTCAAGCAAATAGATGGGTAGTGGTAAAGCTTAGGGGAAATAATTAACCCTGTATCTATTTATGATCATATCTTTTGCACAGAGGTAAATGCCTTCTAAAATGTTCTCATATATCAGCTGCTTAGAATTTTAAAACTTTCACAATATTGCTATTAAAATATGAAAATTTAGAATAAATTATAGATGCCCAAGGTCATAGAAACAGTCAATAGCAAAGTCAAGACGCAGACAGGATTCTCTGGACTCCTTGATCAGCACTCACTCATTCCAATTTCCTCCTGCTATCCTGGGGGCATTTATCCACTTTTTTCCCTAGAGAAGTCCATTCTGCTACACATTCTTACTCAATTCTTTTCCTACAAGATCTTCACTTTTTCAATTTCTTGTTATCAAAGAAAAATATAAAGTGGAAAGAAAAATATGCTGTTTTACTGTAATATGAAAATGACCAGTAACAATATGTCAGCTTCCCCAAGAGCATGCCATTTTCAAATAGGACACTTGTTTTCCCTTTAGGGATAATCTCTAACTCCAAACTATAGGCTCCTACGGCAACTAGTTGTGAATAATATCAGGCAGGAATTCATTCTTAGTGCCAACAAAATAACAAGTGATCTGCTACACAGCTTGCCTGCTCTGAAACATCAGACTTGTTCATGAATAATGCAGTACATAAACTAATACTCAGTCTACAATTTTCATAGTGTTTCTACATGAATTATCCCATTTAATATAATGTCATAGAACATCACATATTCTGGCCTGATAAACTGACAGAGACAAAGACTTGAGAAAAAGCAGATGGAGTCAATGACCATGTTCCAGACTAGTCCCAAAATATGCAAAGCAGTGTGTCATTACTGATCAAGCTTTTACTTATCATAATTAAGTTGACAGAAACCTACTGATTCTGCATACAGTTGGGTGAAGAACCCACCACACAGTTCAGTATAGACTGCTGACATAAGTCACAGTCTAAAGGCCTTTTTTGACCATTTTTATCTTTTGTCATACACTCTGAAATTATAAAGTTTCTACTGATAACTTTGACATGTATAACTCACCAATGAAATAACCTCAGGCTTAATATGAATAAAACTAACCTGCTACTCATTGTTACTTTTAAAAATATATAATAAATAAATAAAATAAAATAAGTCTCCTTCTTCATTTCATCCGATTTTCCTTTTGCATCCAAACTGTAGTTTGATTGAGACTTGTTTCCACAGCCCCTCAACCCACAAAGCTAGAGCCACTTAGCAAAGTATCTACAAAAACAAACCTCTACTTCTTTTACAAATTCTTTGTTATTTTTCTGATGCTGAATTTTCTTTTTATTACTTGTAAAATAATAAGTAACAGAAAAAAGTATCTGGATACGCATTTTAGCTCTTGTTCAATTTGTCTTAGCTTGAGCTCCTGCCTTGCTGTCTTGACACCGTCTTTCTCACATGAAGAAGGGACTATTGCAAGTGTGGCTCAGAAATCATGACTTGTTTTCTTCAAACTAGAAGCTAGACCATTGTGCTTACTGTTAAGATAATGTCTATTCTTTGACACCAGATGGTAAAAATATAAATGAGCTCTTTTCTGTTATAAAGGAAAGATGCCATAGTCATTTTTATTCTCAATGTGTAGGCTTCAAACATAAGAGTTGTTCAACAGATATTTGTTGAATTATGAATAAATATGCAAGTAAATGAATAAAGGATGTTTGTCATGATTTAGTCAGCAGCTCACACTCTGGGATTATATAGCAGTATGTTTGTGTATATTATCTAGGTATTTCTTCAATCAGCTGACCCACCTGAGCTATTTTAGATAGTCTTGTCATTCAATAAATCCTTGTCTTCTTATTTCCTCAACAAATATACTCAGTTTCTTAGACGAACCATGAGATTAAGAAAACTGCCTTCTGTTAAATCATATCAAAAGGGTTTGAACTTATTATTTTTTGTAGAAATTAAGAAACTAAAAGGAGATGTGCTGGCTACAGCTATTCTAGTCACCAGAAACAGACAAAAGTTCAGTTGTTGGCAAGTGGCCTGCAGCATTTGCTTGCAGTCATGATGAGTTTGCCCCTCAATCCCAAACCTTTTCTGAATGTATTAACAGGAAAACCAGTAATGGTGGAACCTAAGGGGGGAATGGAGTACAAAGGCTACCTGGTATCTGTAGATGGCTATATGAACATGCAGCTTGCAAACACAGAAGAATACATAGATGGAGCATTGTCTGGACATTTGGCTGAAGTTTTAATAAGGTGTAATGTCTTTTATATCAGGGGTGTTGAAGAAGAGGAAGAAGATGGGAAAATGAAAGAATAGCATCTTTTGTGGGGAATTTTTTAATATACATTTTTAGACAATAAACATGTTTTTTTCCAAAAAAAAAAAGAAATAGAGTAAATGCAAGATATATAAGTCTAAATCACATCTTGGGAAATGGAAGTAATTTTCAGTGAAGCATTAGCCATGTGATCATGTTAGCTGAGATTTGCCTTTTATCTAAAATATTTATTCAGAGGTTACTGTGATATACTATGCATTTTGTACTCACAAATTTTGTATCAGAATTTTGAGCTGGAAGAAGTCAGTCATAATTATTTTAAATTGTAAAAATACCAAATCTCCAAATCTTGCAATGAAAGCTATAGATACATGAATAATGAATTTGAATACTGATTTAAACTGGCTTATGTGAAGGATAATATACCCCTTATAAGATAAGAAACTTCACAGTGATTCTTAACCGAAAGCAAACATCAGAATTATATGTAATTTTTTTGAGACATACACATGCCTGCTATGCTTTCACATCAACCTAAGTTGACTGGGCCGGATATTCATTTCTTTTTTTTTTTTAAGTTTTCCAGGTAAATCTGACACACATCTCAAAATGAGTATGGTGGTTACTCAATTTCTATTCTAATCACCGGTGACAAGTGAAAAGCTGCATTAGTTTATGTAAATCATGGAAACTGCTGAAATAAGGACTCCCCAAAATGTCAGTGACTCAGTTAATAAAGGTTTATTTCTTAATCAAATCACAATTTGTTATGGGTCATTCAGGAACTAATATCCTTTCATGTAGTAGTTTCTAGTGTCTGCAGTTCCTTCACTTAATACTACACATATAGCCTTTAGAGAAGAGAGGTTAGGCC
The DNA here is from genome assembly GCF_009762305.2 of Zalophus californianus. Taxonomy (NCBI): domain Eukaryota; kingdom Metazoa; phylum Chordata; class Mammalia; order Carnivora; family Otariidae; genus Zalophus; species Zalophus californianus. Next base: position 42,117,491 of record NC_045602.1, read on the forward strand.
TGCTTTTAATCACCTCATTCTAAAAGATCATTTTGTTAATAGAACACATTACATTGTCCTAACTAAATGGAAGGGAGACAAGAAATATCAATTAGCAATGATCCAAGGAGGAAGCGACAAACTTTGATATCGGTGATACCCTGTAACATAAGTAGCCAATAAATATTTAAAGATAAATATAATTCTGAAGTATTATTTCTTACATTATGTGATCCTTGATAGTCTTACATCTAAATATGTCTGACTACAGAAATTTTAATAGATCAATATGCTGAATACTATAAAACAAATCTCATACTAGTCTGGTCCTGACTATAAAAATAAATTACCTACTTCTTCAAAAGTTCTAAGACAGTTAATTAGTTCAACTCTTTTAAGATACCCATTTAGTTTCATTGAGAAAAATTGGTCAAATCTGTTTTTCATTGCACCAATTAACTATTCTGATACATGGTCTTTGACCCAACAACTATTAATGAAAATAATTGCTCCAAGTGTTGCAAAAAAGGAGAAAAATAATTTCATAATGGGAAATTGCACTGGTCTATGAAAATTACACTTGGGTTACAGATACAAGTTTACTTCCTATACTCTCTTTAACTCCTTTTCTTCCATGTGCGTAAGCTCTGATCTCCATCTTTAAAACCAGAATATATTTTCAGTGCCAAGGAAGGAATCAATGCCTTTGGTTATCAACTTGTGCAATATGCAAGTCTAAAGACTAAAGGGACTATAACCTGGGCCTATAGGATTAGTGAGTTATTTATAGCTTCTGTGCCATAAATTTCTACCTATTTTGTGTTTTTTTCAAGGATGATGTGAGGATAATGTATAATGTGCATTACATTACAAAATGCAGCTATAAACAAACAAACTAAAAACTTAATATATATGAGGTTGACCCTGTAAAATTATTTATGAAGATGTGGTAAAGCTAATATAGAAATTTCTTGATCAGTATTTGTTGAAAGAGTGAATACATATAAGAAGATTAATTTGATAGGACCTCCCTACAGCTCATATAGGGATACCAGAGTTAAGAGATTTGACACAGTGAGCAGCAAGGAGATGTTTTTGACCAGGCAAGTGATGCATTTCTTTCTTTCTTTTTTTTTTTTTGATTAATTCTTGACTTTAAGAGAAAGAACTACTGTAAACACTGAGATTTTTGCTAGTCTCAGTCACACAGAGCATATGATAATTTTTAGAAAGTAGCTGGGGACAATTATTTGCAATGTGGAACTAATCATGATTTGAGCCATTTAGCTAAAATATCTTTTCAAAAAGTCAAAGATTAAAGATATGAGAAACAAAATGAGTTCCCTTATCAGTGCTAATCTAGGCTATAGGATCTTAAATTCACAGATAACTAACCAAATTTTAAGTGCATAATGTTACATGGAAGAGTTTAAATCGATCATTAAAAGAATTGTTTAAGTAAGTGTGAAAAACTGTAGTTTAAGAATCAGTGCTGTTAAAGAATAAAGATACTACCAGGGGAACTACAAGTAGGCTACAAAAAGACATTTTGAATTAAGAAATTCTTAAATACATTCTAACTGGTGTAAGGTGTTATCTCAGTGTGGTTTTGATTTGAATTTCCCTGATGGCTAATGATGATGAACATTTTTTCATGTGTCTGTTAGCCATTTGTATGTCTTTTTTGGAGAAGTGTCTGTTGATGTCTTCTGCCCATTTTTTGACTTGATTATTTGTTTTTTGGGTGTTGAGTTTAAGAAGTTTTTATAGATCACAGATACCAGCCCTTTATCTGTAGTGTCATTTGCAAATATCTTTTCCCATTCTGTGGGTTGCCTATTTGTTTTGTTAACTGTTTCTTTTGTTGTGCAGAAGCTTTTTATCTTGATGAAGTCCCAAAAGTTCATTTTTGTTTTTGTTTCACTAGCCTTTGGAGATGTATCTTGAAAGAAGTTGTTGTGGCCCATGTCAAAGAGGTTACTGCCTTTGTTCTCCTCTAGGATTTTGATGGATTCCTGTCTCACATTGAAGTCTTTCATCCATTTTGAGTTTACCTTTGTGTATGGTGTTAGAGAATGATCGAGTTTCATTCTTCTGCATGTGGCTGTCCAATTTTCCCAGCACCATTTATTGAAGAGACTGTCTTTTTTCCATTGCATATTTTTTCCTGTTTTGTCAAAGATTATTTGACCATAGAGTTGAGGGTCCATATCTGGGCTCTCTATTCTGTTCCATTGGTCTATATGTCTGTTTTTGTGCTAGTACCATGCTATCTTGGTGATGCAAAAATTGACAAGGCAAGAAACAACAAATGTTGGAGAGGTTGTGGAGAAAGGGGAACCCTCTTACACTGCTGGTGGGAATTTAAGTTGGTACAGCCACTTTGGAAAGCAGTGTGGAGGTGCTTCAGAAAATTAAAAACAGAGCTACCCTTTTACCCAGCAATTGCACTACTGGGTATTTACCCCAAAGACACAGATGTAGTGAAAAGAAGGGCCATATGCACCCCAATGTTCATAGCAGCAATGTCCGCAATTGCCAAACCGTGGAAAGAGCCGAGATGCCCTTCAACAGATGAATGGCTAAAGAATATGTGGTCCATATATACAATGGAATCTTACTCAGCCATCAGAAAGGATGAATACCCAGCTTTTACATCAACATGGATGGGACCGGAGAATATGTTAGTGAAATAAGTCAAGCAGAGAAAGTCAATTATCATATGGTTTCATTTATTTGTGATATAAGGAATAGCATGGAGGATATTAGGAGAAGGAAGGGAAAAAATGAAGGGGGGAAATCGGAGGGAGAGATGAACCATGAAAGATTGTGGACTCTGAAAAACAAATTGAGGGTTTCAGAGGGGATGGGGTTTGGGAGATGGGTTAGCCCAGTGATGGGTATTAAGGAGGGCACGTACTGCATGGAGCACTGGGTGTTATATGAAAACAATGAAGCATGGATCACTACATCAAAAACTAATGATGTATTGTATGGTGACTAACATAATAAAATAAAATTAAAAAAAAGAAATTCTTAAATACAAACATTCATGTTTAACAATGTCAAGGTGAGGAAAGATATGGACTCTTTAAATTCAAATTTGCATGTTCACATTTGGTAAAGTCCAGTCTGGTTTGTAGTTTCAATTATTGTTACTATGTTAAACTAATTCTATTTAAAACACAATTCATTATTTCTATATGCATACTTCTTGTTTTTAAAAAAATTTAGTTAAATGGAGTTGACAAACATGCATATTAGCTTCAGGTGTATAACAGTGATCTGACAAGTTTATACATTATACTATGCTCACCACAAGTGTACTTACCATCTGTCACTATATAACACTATTACAATATCATTGACTACATTCCTTATGCTGTGCCTTTTATTCCCATGACTTACTCATTCTATAATGGGAAGTCTGTATCTCCCACTCCCCTTCATCCATATGCCCATTCCCAGTACTCTCCCTCCCCCTCCCCACACCCCACCCTTCTGCCCTAGCAACCATCAGCTTGTTCTCTGTATTTACAGGTCTAATTCTGCTTCTTGTGTTTCTTTTTCAATGGCATCACCAAATTCCTAAGTAATGCCTGATTTTAAAAGAGAATAAAGAGTTATCCTTCACTCCTCTCTTTCCATACTACTATTCATAGCACTTCTTTTTTTTAAAAAATTTATTTACTTACTTATATGAGAGAGAGAGAGAGTGGGGGTGGGGCAGAGGGAGAGGGGGAGAGAGAGAGAGAGAGAGTCCTAAGCAGACTCTGTGCTCAGCACTGAGCTTGACGTGGGTCTCAGTCTCATAACCCTGAGATGATGACCTGAGCTGAAATCAAGAGCTGGACACGTAATTGACTGGGCCATCCCGGTGCCCCTATTCATGGCACTTCTAAGGAAATACCAAAAACTGTTTACTTTACTTTTTAGCTCAGAGATTTTACATCCACTGATTGCTTCAAGAATATCTTAAGTAGTTTCACTGACACTAGTTTTGCCTCAATTCCCACAGTGCTATCATATTGGTGTTTTCAAACTTTGTGTCTGATATGTGCTTTTCCTAAATAAAACCTTTTTTAATGGTTGCCTATAAAGTTCAAAATGTCTACCGCATCAGCCAGCAATTATGACCTATGGGACAAATCCAGTCCACTACTTATTTCTGTAAGCGTGACAAGCTAAAATGATTTTTACTTTGATTACATTTTAAGTAATTATATAATTACCTAAACAATATCTTTGATTGTGCCTCTTGGTCTATAAAACCTAGAATATTTACTTGTTGGCTTTTTATAGAACAAGTTTGTAAACTCGTATGTGAGGAAACTGTGGAAAGTCCATTACATACATTGTTACTCTATCAGCCTTCTCTCTCACTACAACATTAACACTCAACTTTCTAACAAAGTGGATCCTGGAAATTGTTGAATTTTTAGAAAATAAAATGCTCATTCTCAGCTCTGGGCCTTACCCTCAGTGCCCTCTAAGTCTGAAACATTTAATTCTATCTTTATCATTGGATAAGCCCTTTCTTCCTTCAAATTCAATTTACCTTCCAGGAAACTTCATAGAACTTCCTTGTTCTATGTAGGGGGCAGTTTGGTTCTCTGGCAAACTGTCATTTTTAAATCTGTATTATACTTGTTCTTCAGTGGAATGCGTGGTAGTTTTCATTTAGTCTCCACTAAATGGCTGCACAGTATCTCCCATCTATTATGTTCCTCTGCACTATGGCTTGCCACATACCTATGAAGCGGTGGAGCCTATATCTCCACCCCTTGAATCTGGGCAGGACTTGCAACTTGACTAATAACCTAGGACAGAATTGACACTATAACAGATATTCCTGCCACTTCAAAGCCAGTGTCCAGGTAAGAACTGTCATTATTCTGGGTCTGTTAAGTGTTAATCAGCCTATTACCCAATAAGCCTATTATATGATGAGGACATGGTGAATGAGATGTCATCTACAGAGAGAGAGAGAGGGAAGCGGCAATGAGACACCAGCCACGTGAACGAAGAAGCCACTGTGGAAGCAGATCTGCTGGCCCCGGTGCTATATTTTATACTACATGGATCAGAGGCAAATTGCCCACCTGAGCTCCTTCTACATTTCTGACCTATAAAATGTAAGTGAAATGAAATTGTTGTTTCAAACAATAGCTTTTGGGGGTGGTTTGTCATAATGCCATATACAACCAGACCAAAATAACTGCCTCATTGCTAATTTTTTTCCCCATTTGAATGTAAGATTTAGATGACTGAATAAAATTCTCCCTTACCAAATTTGTTTCATGAAGCTTGGCATATGGGCAATACCTGTTACATGCTAAATGAATGAATGAATGCATTTTCAAAGTTGAATATAAGATTGAATATGTAAATGTATCAAGTTCCAAGAAGTGTGTAGCTAGCAGATGCTGTTTTCTATGGAGAGAAGAAAAAATAAGGGAACTGAAAAGAAAGTGGCAAGAATGATAAGGAGGCAGAAAGTGGACTTATATGGGGAAAAGGGAAAATAACTGGAGAGGAGGTGGTATGAAGGTGTGCTGGGGGGTCACCAAGACCGACTCTAGTTTGATGATTCATTAAATGGATTTAACATATAGTCTAACCAATGACTATGATTTATTGTGGTGAATGAATATAAAGCAAAATTACCAGAGGGAAAGCATATGGGGTAAAATCCTGGGGAAACCAGGTGCACATTTCTAAAGGTTCTCTCCTGGAGGAATCATACAGGATGGCACTTAATTCCCTAGCAATGAGTTGTGACAGCATTTGTGAAATGTTGCCAACTAGGGGAGCTCATTAAAGACTCAGCATCCAGGGTCTTTGTTGGGGTTTGGTCATGTAGGCAGCTTCTGCCTAGCACATACAGAAATTCTAGACATTCAGAGTAAATCAGACGTTCAGTATAAATTATACTGTTTATACAAATAGTTTAGACATACTAAATAAGCCACTCTGATCAGTTCAGGCGATGGTGGAAATCTCCTGATATCTAAATTTTTAGATGACAGCTGAATAGTAGTCAGGCCTTCTATTATAACTCTTTTCTGCACAGAAGGGAAAAGGTATAGTCTTTAGAGGCTATCCTCAGCCCCTCAGACACTGTCATCAGGAAAAAACCTACTAAGTGTTGTGTTAAACTTATATTAAGTAGATCCACATTTTCGATTAAGACAACCTTCTACTGATAGTCTTTAACAGAACATGTAAAATGTTAGTTTTTAGTATGAAAGATAAATTCTTTCCAAATAATTCTAACATTAAAAGAGAATCTTTGATTTTTTTTAATGCTACAAATATTTATTGACTATCTGCCATGTACAAGGGCATGTGCTAAGGTCTTTAATGATGATTGTTAAACAGGGATTTCCTATTAGGATTTAAAAAACAGTGTGGAGGACTGACTAATACAGAAATAACTACACCATAATCTGTCAAGGACTAGACTAGAGGCCTATATGGTTTGCTTTTCACACATATCAAAGGAGACAGCTAATGTTGTTGGACAGAATGCTGGGAATAGCCCTCTTCTGAAGTGCCTAGTGGGTCAAAAGCTTAATTCTGAGTGGGATTTATTAGGGCAGAAACAAGAAGGGTTTGGCCTTTTCAGTAGAGAAACCAAAAGCTTTCCAGTCCATAACACATTTAAGAATTGCAAGTAAAGTCTGTTACTAGAATGCAAATCTTTGAGGGGGAAAAATTAGAAGTGACAATAGAGAATCATGTGAATTGAGATTATTAAACAGATTAAATGGGCACACTACCAGGTCTAAACTTCAAATAAAGGCAATGAGAAGTCAATGAAGATCTTCAAAGTGAAAAGATAGGGTTAGAAGTATTTAAAAACAGATTTTCAAATCCTAATGTAAAGAATGGATTAGAACAAGTTTTTATCTTAGTTCATCTTTTTTTTAAAAGACTTATTTTTTAGAGCAGTTTCAGGTTTACAGCAAAGTTGAGGGAAAGATACAGAGATTTCCAATATACACTCTGCCCCCACACATGCGTCGGCTCCTGCATTATCAACATTCCCCACAAGAGGTGGGGAATATGTCAAAACTGATGAACTGCACTGGCATATCATAATCACACCATAGTTTATATAATGGTTCACTCTTGGTATTGTATATTCTATGGGTTTGGTCAAATGTATGATGACATGTATCCATTACTATACTATCATATATTTCGCTGCCCTAAAAATCCTCTGTGCTCCACCAGTTTATCTTTCTTCCATCTCAGCCCCTGGCAATCACTGATCATTTTGCTCTCTGCATAGTTTTGCTCTTTCCAGAATGTAATATATTGGAATCATACAGTATGTAGCCTTTTCAGATTGGCGTCCTTCATTTAGTAATGTGCACCTAAGATTCTTCCATATTTTTTCATTCCTTGATAGTTCATTTTGTTTTAGTGCTGAATAATGGTCCATTGTCTAGATGTACGACAATTTATTTATCCATTCACCTATAAACTAAAGGGCAGCTTAGTTGCTTTCAAGTTTTAGCAGGTATGAATAAAGTTGCTATAAAAATGTGCATGCATGTTTTTGAGTGGACATAAGCTTTAAACTCCTCTCAGTAATACGAAGGAACACAGCTGCTCGATTACATGATAAAACTATCTCTATTTCATAAAAAAATGCCAACTGTCTTCCAGAATGGTTGCACCATTTTGTATTCCTATCAGCATTGTAAAAGAGTACCTGTTGCTCTACATTCTTGCCAGCATTTGGTGTTGTCAGTGCTCCAGATTTTGGTCATTCTAATAGGTATATGTGGTATATTATTGTTATTTTAATTGGCATTTCTCTAATGACATGAGTGTGAAGTCTCTTTTCATATGCCACGTAGCATTTGTATATTTTCTTTGGTGAGATGTGTGTTAAGGTTCTTGGCTCTTATTTCTATTGTTATTTGTTTTCTTACTGTTGAGTTCAAAAAGTTCTTTGTATATTCTGGATAACAGTCCTTTATCAGATATGTCTCTTGAAAATATATCTCTCAATCTGTGGCTTGTCTTTTTATTCTCTTGACATTGCCTTTTGTAGAACAAAAGTTTTTAATTTTAATGAAGTCTAGTTTATACATTATTTCTTTCATGGGTTGTGCCTTTGGTGTTGTATCTAAAAAGGTATCCCCATATTCTAGGTCATCTAAGTCTTCTCTTATGTTATCTTCGAGGAGTTTGATAGTTTTGCATTTTACATTTAGGTCTGTGATCTATTTTGAGTTAATTTTGGGGAAGGATATAAAGTCTGTGTCTAGATTTAATTTTTGGATATAGATATCCACTTTTTCCAGCATCATCTGTTGAAGAGACTATCTTTGCTCCATTGCATTAATGGCCTTTGCTCCTTTGTCAAAGATCAGTTGACTATACAAATGTGGGCATATTTCTGGGCTACTTTTTCATGACTTATTTGTCTATTCTTTGTCAAAATCAAACTATCTTCATTTCTGCAGCCTTATAGTAAGTCTTGAAATTGAGCAGTGTCAGTTCTCCAATGTTGTTGTTCTCCTTCCATATTCTGGTTCTTTGCCTCTCCATATAAAGTCTAGAATCAGTGTGTTGATATTAACAAAATAATTTGGTTGGATTTCAATTGGGATTGCATTTACTCTGTCGACTGAGGTGAGAAGAACTGATATCTTGACAATATTGAGTTTTCCTATCCATGAACATGGACTATTTCTCCATTTATTTAATTTTTCCTTAATTTCATTTATCAGAGTTTTGTAGTTTTCCTCATACATATCTTTACAGATTTTGTTAGATTTATACTTAAGAATTTCATATTTTGGTGCTAATATAAATGGTATTGTGTTTTTAGTTTCAAAATACAACGTATTCATTGCTGGTATATAGGAGAGCAATTTGGCTTTTGTATATTAACTTTGTGTTGTACAACTTTGCCACAATTGCTTATTATTTCCAAGGGTTTTTTTTCTTTTTTTGGTAATTTTTTTGGATTTTCCACATAGATGATCATGTCATCTATAAATATAGACAGGGTATTTAAAATCTGCATACCTTTTATTTCCTTTTCTTGTCTTATTGCATTAGCTATTACTTCCAGGATGATATAAAAGGAATGATGAGAGAAGACATTCATGCCTCATACCTGATTTTAGTGGTAAGCTTCAGTTTCTCACTATTAAATATATTGGTTGTAGAATTTTTTATATACTTTTTATCAAGTAGAGGAAATCCTCTCTATCCCTAGTTTACTGAGAGTTTTTATCATGAATAGGTTTTGAATTTTGTCTAATGCATTTTTCTGTATTGATTGATACAATTGCATAATTTTTCTTCTTAAGCATATTGATATGATAAGTTGCATTAAATTTTATTTTGAATGCTGAAGCAGTTTAGCATACCTGGTATAAATCTCACTTGGTTGTGGTGTGTCATTCTTTTTGTACAATAATGGATTCATTTTGCTAATATATTTATTGAGAATTTCTCTGTGTTCATCAGAGATATTGGTCTATAGTTTTCTTGCTATGTTTTTGGTTTTAGTATTAGGGTAATGCTGGCCTCATAGAATGAGCTAGGAAATATTTCTTGTACTTCTATCCCTGAAAGAGAATGTATAAAATTGGTACACTTTCTTCCTTAAGTGTTTAGTGAAATTCACCAATGAACCCATCTAAGCCTCATGCTTTCTGTTTAATTAAAGTTATTGATTATTGATTCAATTTAATTAATATATATATATATATGCCTATTCAGATTGTCTTATTTTTTTTCTTGTGTGACTTTTAGCAAATTGTGTCTTTCAAACAACTGGTTCATTTCATCCAAGTTATCAGATTTGTGTCTTAGTAATTTGTGTTCTCTCTTTTTTCTTAGCCTAACCTTCAGTTATTTTTATAAGGCCTTTTGGCTTTTAAATTCCTCTGCTATTACACACTATTTTCTTTATATAGACTTTAAATCAACTCTAAATTCTTACTATGTAATGTCTGTGTAAAAATATATTTACATTGAATTATATTTACATGTAATTTATAAATATGTAGAATATACATACATATATAAATGTGGTTTATTATCTATACATATACATATACACACATATACATATATATACATACAAACACACACACAAGTATTAACTAATGTACTCTAAAATATTTTATGAATTATAGAAGCTACTGCAATAATTTTGAAACAATGGCAAGGTCTATTTCTGGACATAGAACAAACTGACTATTTAAAGAAATAATTCCAAATAAAGTAACACATAAATTTTCAATATAAATTATTTTTTTTAAAAAATATTAATGCCTGCCTTAGCTAATGGCAAATAAGGGAAATCTTCAGAGACTAGAAAGCACAAGAAAATGAGAGTTCTGACTAGAAGCAGGGAAGTCAAGTCAGCTTTTCCCCTAGGCTTATTTATCAAATCCTGGTGGCCTAAGCCAGAATATGAAGAGTTACACAACTAAGTTACTGAGGGACAAAGAGAGAGGCCCAACAGGATGGGAGTTCGGATATAAGGACCTCACACAAAATCAAATAATTCAAGAAGCAATTCTCTCAATGGGTGAAGTCAAAAGAAAATCCAATTTTATGGAAATGGGGAGGATGCCTGAGTGATTAAGCGTTGGTCCTGAGCCAGAATAAAAAGCATTTGTGGAGAATTTATAAGTCTTTACTCACATAGGTTTATAAGGTTGAATTTATAATCATTTGTATCACTTTCCCCCATCCCTCTGCCAAAACTATCTTGAGATTTAAAACAGCTCAAAGTTGGTAGAGTCCACAGGCACTTGACAGAAACAAATGCAAGTCCTATTTAGATTAAGATACCCTTAGTCATAATTTTAAATAATTCTCAAAACTGAGAATTCAAGGAATAGAGGCTCATATTCAAAAACAACTAGACACCTCAGGAAACGAAGACATAAACGGAAGCCATTAATGAAACAACAACAAAATAAACACACACACACACACACACACACACACACACACACACACACCCTAAGCTGAATACTGGAGCTATAGAATATAATATAAATGGATTTTATATATTTAAGGAAATAAAAATAAAATCAAATTATGATAAAGGTATAAGACACTAACAAATCTGACAAATTTGAAAATAAACTAAATAAATTTTAGGGTTGAAAAATAAAATAAGTAATGTAAAAATAAGATAGTGAGTTTAAACTTCAGATTTGTCATAGTTGAGGAAATTTGTGACCTGGACATTTGTAGTAAGAAATTACACAGAATGAAGCAAAGAGACAAAGATAAAAGATAGACAGACAGGTAAAAATAAAGACACAGTCATTAAAAACATAGAGTATATAGTAAGATGGTCCAGCATCCATATAATTTGTGTCCCAAAAAAGAGACAACAGAAAAAATGAGCATGAGCAATATTTTGAGAAATAATAGCTGACAAATGTCTGGATGAATGAAATAGCTGAATTTCAATTTCAGTAAGTTTAATGCATCCAAAGCCAACACACACACACACACACACACATACACACACACACACACACACTGACAAAAGTTAATGTAACTATAGAAAACCAAAGATGCCAAGATAATTATAAAACATAGCCTCAGATAAAATATAATCTAAAAGGAACAATAGTTATATGAAAGCTAAATGCTCAGCAGAAAGAAAGCCTATAAGAAAATGGCATGATAATATCCTCAGCTATTGAGGAAATATAATTAACATGATAATTCTATACTCTGTGAAATTATTTTTCATTTCCTTTGTCTTTTTAAAAGAAAGTTAACAGAATATGACCATAAATCTCACAGATTTATCTTAAGAAAAAATTTAAAAAAACATTCTGGATGGAAGGTCTAAAAATTGAGAAAGGCCAGGTTGTAGCCACTTCACAGAAATGAGATGAATCCCCAGCCAAAATCTGGTTTGGGACTTAAAATGCTTATAATGTGACTCACTATAATAATGCATTATAATGCACTCTAATGATGGTAATTAGGGTTGTGGGGCTGGGGTGCCGGTTCTATTGAGAAAGCAGGGTCTTGCATGGTTTGAATTTCTATAGTATTTGGGCTTTTTTTTAGCTTGTCCAGATGTGAGGCAGAAGAATAGGGTAGGGTGCACCTTAAAAGGTATTGGCAAATAAACATAACAAATGGAGTATGACTCTTCATTTCAGCTGTTAATCAATAAAGATATTAAGAAACAAAAACTATTATTAAATGACAGGTCTAGTCCTGTGATTGGCACTCTTTTAGCCTCTACAAGAGTGTGTAAGAAAGGATATATTTTTTAAAATATAAATGAGTGCATTAATTATGAAAGCAGAGAGAAAAGAGGAGCAGAGCCCCCAGAAGTAAGAAAAAAAAGCCATTTTTGAAAAATATAGGTTGGAAATTAAACTTGTCTTTGACATCTTAAGATGCATAAGGAAACAGCACCGTATGAGACCCACAGGCATCTGTGTAATTTCTGTATAGCACTAAATAGAACATAAAGTTTCAGGAGCATTTCTTAGTATCTAATTTACTACTAGGAAGAGATTTACACAATGAAATGAACTTCCCCATTGTTCCTTTCTTTTCTTTCTGAGTCATTTATTCATTAAACCTGATCTTAAGTTCCTCAAAGATCTTGACAACATCTATTCTTTTGGACACCATACAATGTCCTATACTTAGTGTAATAAATGGCCAATTTGGAAGTAAGATAACTTGTGCATTATTTTCTGTGAGGCTATATGACTCTTTTGTGCCCAGCACTGTAACAGTTGTTATGGGGAAGTAGATAGAAAGAGAAGGTACAAAATAAAGTAGAAACGAGGGAGATCTGTGTGGCTCACTTGGTTGAGCATCTGACTCCTGGTTTCGGCTTTGGTCCTGATTTCATGGCTTGTGAGATTAAGCCCCACATCTGGCTCCACACTGAGAGAGAGTCCGGATATTCTCTCCTTCTGCCCCTTCCCCCGCTCCCAGTTTTATAAATAAATAAATAAATAAATAAATAAATAAATAAATAAATAAATAAATAAATAGTAGAAACAACAAGAACACAAAAGCACATCAAGGGTAATATTCAAAATGAAGCTAACCAACATATACTGTGAGGAAATGTGGCTTGAGTCAGAAATTGAAGAAACTCACCACTGGATAGTACAAATAGGAGAATTCCTTGATTAAAATACAAATATGGAGGGTTCAGGATAGGTCCAAAGTGTGAGAAGGAAAGTAAGGTCGAACTGGTGAAACTGAGAATTCCTTTTCAAGATCTGCTTGGGGAAGGAAGGCTGGTGCAGCCAGCAGTAAAATTGAAAAATTATGACAAGAGCAGCCTGACAGAATGCTTTAGTATTTCCAATTCTGCTACTTATAAAACCATCTTCTAATTTGAAACTTTGCTTCTTGCCTTCCCTAATGGAACCAAATAATTTTTAATATAAAATATTCAATTGGCTCTCTTAATATAAATATTAATTTTCTGAGTTTTAAACAGTTTTCCTAGGTTTTATCTTACTACATTCTTTTAAAAAATCTATAAGCCTCGTAATTGCCTTTTGAATAAAATCCATATTTCCTACGTGCTATTCAGAATAATAATGATAAGCTCCCTAAGTACATGCCAATCTTGCTAACAAAAATCCCTTCATCTCTACCCCAGTTATACTGGTTTCCTTTTTCTCTTAGTTTTCCATGTGTGGGTTTAATTCAAATTGATGATAATGTTCTTCCCATCTTTCTTACATTTTTATGTAATGTTCTACTTCTACTTCTCCTTTTCATTTTCCTCCCCCTCCTTCTCTCTCTCTCTCTCTCTCTCTCTCTCTCTATATATATATATATATATATATATATATATACATATATATATATATATACACACAAAATCTACCTCCACCTCATCTTATCTCTGCCAAGGAGGAGTTCTGACGTGATTCCAAGATTAAAAATATTGGGGCATTATAGGACAGAGTTTGAGTGTGAAAAAGAAACACATTGAATATTGCTGTGTCTGCAGGCATATCTACTTTAGAATCTGGTTCTCCAACTCCCTCTCCTCCCTCTCTCTAAAATTATGTTGTGTTTTTTTTTCTCTTTCTAGGAACTATGGGAAAAGACTAGCTTGGTGTAACCTCAATTTCATTGGGAAGTATATCTTATTTTGCAAAAGCTAAACGGGTCCATGAGGAATGGAAGCTCTATGAAGGGCACTTAAGTTTGCCTTTGCCTAAAGGGAATTCTCATTTCACAATTAATTCTGTACTTTTCTTAGTTCTGATGAACCACCCCTGTACTTGAAGCTGATGTCTCATGAGAACAGGTAAAGTGATTTCATTTCTATGGCATTGTCCTCTATCACGATTACAAAAGTGACATCTCCACCAGCACTACTACCACTTGCCACCTGAGAACACAATTTTCATGTGGACTTTTACATACTGTCTTTTTCAGCAACGTTTTAGTGTATAGTACAATGCCTTTTGTGTATCAGTAACTTAATAATTATTTTTTGAATGAGTGAAGCACACTGAGCGATGGTAAATAAAACAGCTTAAAAATATCTGACAAGCTTGCCATGATCACAAGATTCGTAAAGTAAAGTTGTAGACTATTGAGAAACTATTTAAATATTTTAAGCAGGGAAATTACAAGAAAATTTCCAGATGCATATGCCCCCTTTGACTACAAAATGGATAATAAATTTTAACAAGAAGGAATTGGGTGATGAGACCAGTAATATAGTTATTACCACATATAAAAGTGGTATCAATGGATAAGGAGAGAAATGGACACATTTAAAATAGGTTTATGAGATAAAATTAACAGGTCTTTGTTATGGGTTATGTGCAAGCAGGGAGGGGGAAAAAAGTTTCAAGGATACTTCAAATTTCCAGCTGGGGCAATGAGATGAATACTGGTACCTCTTACAAAGATGGACAGAGAGAAGAAAATCTTAGAAGAAAGCATGAATTCATTTTGAGGACTCTTCCTTTTGAAGTTTTCTTAAAAATGTCTGAATAAAATATTTTATCAGGTTATGCATATGACTCTTCATGTCGGAAAGAAGTTTGGGCAGGGAATAAATTTAGAAGTCATCAGCACTGAGTAATCTGCACCATAGGCATACATAATACAGACTAGGGAGAAAGAAAAGGGTGGGGGAAAAAGATGGAATCCTGGAGAGGAGGCTTAAAAATTTCATTATTCAGAAGGAGTACAAGATGGTGGAGCAGTAGACCTTACTTTTGTCTGGTCCCAGGAATTCAGCTAGATAGCAATCAAATCATTCTGAATGCCTGTGAACCCAACCAGAGATCTAAGAAAAGAATAGCTGCAACTCTACAAATAGAAAAGCGACCACTTTCTGCAAGAATGACAAGACGGAAAAACTCACCTCAAAAAAGAGAACAAGAGGCAGTACTGACAGGGACCTAATCAGTATGGACATAAGTAAGATATTAGAACTAGAGTTCAGAATAATGATTATAAAGATACGAGCTGGGCTTGAAAAAAGCATAGAAGACAATAAAGAATCCCTTTCCGGAAAAATAAAAGAACTAAAATCTAATCAAGTCAAAATCAAAGGTTATTAATGGGGTGCAATCAAAAATGGAGGCTCTAATTGCTAGGATAAATGAGGCAGAAGAGAGAATTAGTGATATAGAAGACAAAATGATGGAGAATAAAGAAGCTGAGGAAAAGAGAGATAAACAACTACCGGATCACGAGGGAAGAATTCAAGAGATAAGTGATACCATAAAGCCAAACAATATTAGAATAATTGGGATCCCAGAAGAGGAAAGTCAGAGAGGGGCAGAAGGTAAACTGGAGCAAATTATAGTGGAGACCTTCCCTAATCTGGGGAAGGAAACAGGCATCCAAGTCCAGGAGGCACAGAGAAGCCCCCTCAAAATCAATAAAGATAGGTCAACACCCCGACATATAATAGCGGAACTTGCAAATCTCGGAGACAAAGAGAAAATCCTGAAAGCATCTCGGGACAAGAGGTCTGTAATCTACAAGGGTAAAAACATTAGATTGGCACCAGACCTATCCACAGAGACCTGGCAGGCTAGAAAGGACTGGCATGATATATTCAGGGTGCTAAATGAGAAAAATATGCTGCCAAGAATACTTTATCCAGCTAGGATGTCATTCAAAATAGAAGGAGTGATAAAAAGCTTCCAGGACAAACAGAAACTAAAAGAATTTGTGATCACCAAACCAGGCCGCCAAGAAATATTAAAAGGGATTCTTTCAGGAAAGAGAAGAAAAGTAACACAGACCAGAAAGAAATAGACACTATACAGAAACAGTCACTTTACAGGTAATACAATGGCACTAAATTCATATTTTTCAATAGTTCTTCTGAATGTAAATGGGCTAAATGCCCCAATCAAAATACACAGTGTATTAGACTGGTTAAAAACACAAGACCCACCGATATGCTGTATCATTTTAGACCCAAAGATACCTCCAGATTGAAAGTGGTGGGAATGCAAACTGGTGCACCCACTCTGGAAAACAGTATGGAGTTTCCTCAAAAAGTTGAAAATAGAGCTACCCTATAACCCAGCAATTGCACTATTGGGTATCTACCCCAAAGATACAGATGTAGTGAAAAGAAGGGGCACATGCACCACAATGTTTATAGCAGCAATGTCCACAATAGCCTAACTATGGAAAGGGTCTAGATGTCCATCAACAGATGAATGGATAAAGAAGATGTGGTATACACACACACACACACACACACACACACACACACACACTCACACACTGGAATATTACTCAGCCATCAAATAAATGAAACCTTGCCAATTTCCATCCAGTGTGGATGGAACTAGAGGGTATCATGATAAGTGAAGTTAAGTCAATCAGAGAAAGACAATTATCATATGATCTCACTCATATGTGGAATTTAAGAAACAAAACAGCAGATCATAGGGGAAAAGAGGAAAAAATAAAACTAGATGAAACCAGAGAAGGAGACAAACCATAAGAGACTTAATCATAAGGAACAAATTGAGGGTTGCTGGAGGGGAGGGAGGTAAGGGGATGGGGTAACTGGGAGATAGACATTAAGGAGGGCACAAGATGTAATGAGCACTGAGTATTATTATATAAGACGGATGAATCCCTGACCTCTACCTCTGAAACCAAGAATACGTTATATGTCAATTAATTGAATTTAAATTTAGAAAAAAGGAAAAAAAATTTTTCAATGTCATGGTAAAAAATAATGAAACACAGAATGAGAAAGAGACTCAAGATTGGGAGAAGAACCTACACTGTCATGGAAGATGAAGGAAGTGAATTTTAAGAAATAGCTAATGAGTCATATTTCAGGTATTTTTGATTCATTAGGGGAAGTTCAACATATGCCCTTCAAGTTCAGACACATATAGTTAACTCTGATGACCTCAGTAGGAGCACTTGTGTTCATCATGACTCAGGCGAAAGGGAAATGACAGTAGACTGAGTAAGGAACAGAAGGTAGGAGGAGAAAAAATGGACTAAGTCTAGAAAAAGAAAAATATTTTTACAAGTTTGGCTTCTAGAGGAGAGAAGAAAACATTACTGGCCTCAGCCCTACTCCCCACAAAATAAGGCAGAGCTGAATAAGTGGTCTATTTCATCTTTTCCTTGTTTAAGCTTATTGAATTTGAAAGGGACTTAAATGTGTTTAAACATTTCTGGCAAGAATCTTTTGTGAAAGAGACAAGATGAAAGACATCTTGGAGACTATCACTGGCCATCTTTAGGTACTTGACAAGCCCAGACACAATGTCTAACATATAGTGATCCCCAAACAAGTTGATATGAATTCAAACAACACAAACTGGCCACTGCAAGCCTGTCTGGACTGCTTTGCTGGACTGGGAACAAAGGACATTCATACTTCTCTTTCTGTCTCCCCACAGTGTTAAGATCTGTGTAGGAAACTCGATCAATGGTGACCAAGTACATCCATCTTCCCCTGATTTCCTATTGCTTAGCACAGTTCCTGGCATGGAGGATGCTCTGTTTAACTATTTGTTGTCTAGATAGCCAAATAAATGAGTAAGTAGGGAATAAGTTCAGTAAGACAGGCCCTCATGAAGGCTCTACTAGCTGTTTTCTTCAATCTACAATATATGTTGGCCATGGGGTAGGTATTCTACACATTTCTTATTTACCTGGAAATTTCTGTGTTCGTTGAAGAGGACCACATAAATAACAAAATTTCACATTTCCCTTTCTACGTCCAGTTAGTCTAATTGATCTGTTACAGATCTCATGGCTTTGATTATCTTAATGGGTACTTCTCTTAGGGTTTTTAATTTTTTTTGCTCAGCTTGGTTTGTTTTCATGCATACAATTCTGGGTAAGGATATCCACGTGCCACACTGACTTTTATTATTAACTTTAAATGAAAAATATATTTTAGATAAACTTAATGTCATTTTTTAAATGTACATTTTTCTCCTTTTTGTCTTCTTTCTTATTATTGTCTACATGTTAAATGTGTAAGAATGCTATTTTAAAATGTATTTTAAATACAGTGTATTTTAAAATGTAACAGCAAACTAGTGAAGCAAAATAACAGTATACAAAATCTGTTTGCAAATCTTATTTTTGGTGCAAAGAGAGAGCTGGACTTGATCTAGAAACTCTCATTCCAGTCTGACATTTTCTTGGTTTTTAGAGAACAATATTTGGCAGCTGTGTTCTTTGCTGTTGGAAAATGAATTGAAAAATTTACCCTTCTCTTGACTGGAAGACAATTTCTCTTCTTTAGCAGGCTTTTCTTAGAGCTGTATGATGTTTCAGTTACTTCATTCTAGTACACAGTAGAATAGCAGTTTCCCCTCTTATCTCTCAGAGAGGAAACTTGAACCATGTATGTCCCTCTCTCTTTTGGCTCTATACCTCATTGTAATGACAGCATATAGATCTACATTACGACTTTAAAAAAGACTGCTGATGGGAAGAAAGAAATAGAATGAATTTAACAATTCAATAATAATCATAGCTTTTGTGACATCCCATTAATAAAAACTCTATTACCCAGCTCAGTCATACAGTTTTAAATTCATGGTCATGACTTCCAGGTACTTAATAAAACAAACCAACCAACCACCAGAAACATGAAAATTGATGTAAATTTGGATCTCATATAGAGGTCAATCACTGTTTCTATTATTTCCTGTCTCAAACACCTAAAGTATCGGGTGCCTGGGTGGCTCAGCCGTTAAGCATCTGCCTTCGGCTCAGGTCATGGTCCCGGGGTCCTGGGATTGAGCCCCGCATCGGGCTCCCTGCTCCGTGGGAAGCCTGCTTCTCCCTCTCCCACTCTCCCTGCCTGTGTTCCCTCTCTCGCTGTGTCTCCCTCTGTCAAATAAATAAATAAAATCTTAAAAAAAACCCTAAAGTATCATATACTATATAGATTTCTAAAGAAATGCTATTAAGTTTTATATATGACTTTTTTAAAAAAATGAAAACAATACATTGTGCTTATTTAAAACACTGAATTGTGCTAAAGGGCTTATAATGTAAAGAAACACTTTCAGTTTCAGATTTCTCCACTGTCTGATAGCTATTCCTTTTGGTATTACTGTTCCATCTATAATGTCCGTGGTACCTACTGATTTAATCACAGAGGTAATATCTATAAACTTCCTACTAAATTTTTTTTTATTTTTTTCACTTAACACCTCTCCCATAGCCTCCAAATATTTATATCTCAAGTACCAACATTATTTGGACTCTTCTGATTTTCTTTCATTTTGGACATCCTAGTTTAAAATCTTAGGTTATTCCTTTTCTACAGAATTCTTTTTGTATGGATACAGTGTTTTCATGATTCTCTTTAAATATATTCATTGGGATAATTATGAAATTAAATTCATTCAAATCATTTGTTTTCTCCAGGACAGATATTTTTTTCTTGCTCTTTATTTTTTATCCTTCAGGATCTCCTAAAATACCTACTATTTTGTCTTCTGATTGGATGTGCATGACTGTGCGTCCACCTGTGTGTCTGTATGTGCATATGTGTGTGTTTCAGAATGAATCTATTAAAAGTTAACAGAGGTCTCTAGAGCTTGTTAAATGGAGATTTCACCTCAGGTATACTTGTCCAGAAGCTCACTCCAGGTGGAGAAAAGGAATGGCTAAGGGCCAACTGTTTCACACACAGACCTTTAAGTCATTCCCCTCCTTCCTATCCTCGGTCTCATGTTCACTCCCACTTTGGAACCTTGTGCTCCAGAACTTCCCCGGGTTTCTGTTGAGCTGACTGCTTCTCCCACTGGCTCTGATCTATCATATCACATGCTCAAGGATGCAGCTTTTTCTCCTTTGATTTATCAAATATGCCTCCATTTATTCTGTCCTGATGTGGAAATTTGTTGTATTGCCTAGTAGCTGATGACCCCCATCTTGTTTTCATACCTTTGTGGATATACACCTTTTAATTTTTTGGCATTATTTTAGTATAGTCTTCGAAGGAAAAAGATAAACATGTGTAACTGTGTCAATAACTATAATACAGTTTTTTTTTTAAGACTGTATTTATTTATTTGACAGAGAGAGACACAGCGAGAGAGGGAACACAAGCAGGGGGAGTGGGAGAGGGAGAAGCAGGCTTCCCGCCGAGCAGGGAGCCTGATGCAGGGCTCGATCCCAGGACTCTGGGATCATGACCTGAGCCGAAGGCAGACACTTAACGACTGAGCCACCCAGGTGCCCCTATAATACAGTGTTCTGTTTGGCTTTGAGGTTAGGTTTATTTTCATTCTTTCAACTGCATCCCGTTCTTAGGGGAGAGATAACAGCTTCAAATAATCTAAATGAAGCTGGCTCTTGTAAGAAACTGGGTGCCAAGCTGCATGTATTGCACTGGTTAAAAATAAGTCCTAGCACTGAACTTAAGTCCTAGCAAATTACATTGTCTTTTAAAACTGCAGAAACAGACAGAACCTGTCTGTGGAACTTACACTGCTTCTAGTTTGTAGATTCTCTACAACAATTAAGGACAATAATCGACAGGACTTTCTTACTGATTGTGAAAGATTTAGCAAGAGTACAATGCATGAATTAAATCATGTACTATCTGTGCACACATTCTTCAATGATTTTATACTTCTGACTGCTTATAATTTAAAGACATATAAAACGTGACACTAAAATATTAAAATATTTTGTGTGTAATGTGACATCCGTAGTTCTTTCCAAAGTATTATTATATTGGAATTTTTGAGGCTAACAAAAATGCCATGAAATAAACCCCATTTACCCTCCCTGCAAAAAGGAAAAATAAAATATTATAATCTAGTTTAAGTCCACAGATATGAGTAATTGAGTTTAAGATAAATTAAGTCAGTCATACAACTCTGGGACCAAATTTAAATACATGTTAATGACTCTTTCAGTGTTTTACCTTTCCCACAGCCTTGTCTGCTAAATCTAAAGATACCTACCTCTTATCAAGTATGTACATAAGCCTTTAGAATCATTTAATAAATTTGAGGTAGTCTTAGATCCCCAAGTTTCTAAATGCCTGTTTAGTAAAGTTTAAATGTATTCTGCCTAGCAAATCATTTTGTTTTCACTTGCTAATTATGCTTTATGTTCCACTACTAAAATTTCATTTTATTAATTTAATCCTAAAAGGTGTTTTGCCCACCTTACAATAGAGGTTCTTCCAAGACATGAAGCTTTAAATGTGCTCAAACTAAGTTGGAACATATTCACACCAGATTTGAAACACTTAATTTTGAAAAAAGAGAAGAGGAAAGAAGATAGTTAGCTACTATCCACCAGAATGTATTTGAATTATTATTTTTTAACCAGTGTTTATCTAAAGCATAGATTTAGATTTGGGCACACTAAAGGAAAATAGAATGCTATTTCTATAAATTTCATTAGGATCAGTCCATTCTGAGGACATATAAACAGCCCTATTTTTACAACACATTCACTAGCCAGTTATAATTGTATTTCAAGCTACCATATGAATGAGAGAGAATGAGTGATTTCCTTCCAAATTACTTGTTTTCACTGATTCCTCCTCTTTATGACTATCTTAAATAGAAACTGGATTCATTTACAGTAGTTAGTAAGAGTGGGAGCCATATCTACATGACTAACTAGATTGATTCTTTGCAGGTCAATGAGTGAGCAATTGAACAGATCATTGCACAATTGATTCAATCCCAGAAGCAAATTGATCATTCTTCAAAAAAGCCAGATCTCTCATATCAGGGGAGTTAAGCACAGCACGGGACCTCTGGGATGCCTGTATAAATGTTCTAACAAATCAATAGCATTCTGATTTCCTTATTCTAGTGACAGAAGCATAAAGGAAAGAAAACTAAACTAAGTCTCAAGAGGGCATTTTGAGGCCCAGTACTTCTATTAATTAGCCGTACAGAAGTTGGAAGACACAAACAACATAAACAAGAAAGCAAGAGATGAGAGAGAAATAAGGCTTCAATCTGAGGTGCTTCTCTTTAAAAGGGCAGCACTCACTAACTTTGACGTAATGCTTCCAAATACTAGCGGTACCTTTTAAGTTTCCTGGTGTACAGATATTTTTTGAGTAGTTATGGATCTAAACCGGAGAGTTCTTTCACATTCAAAAAGTTTAGAACACTCTATTGATTCATAAAAGCCATGCATGATGGCTTTGTGACACGTCTACTTGGTTAGGCTAAAATATATTCCCCAGAATTCCCTTCCAGGTAGTTTTGGCAGGGTGAGCTACAAAGGAAATTCTCTCGTGAGATTTTGTGGGCAGTGGAAGGCAGCAGCCAGTAGCTCTCCTAGTTACTCAAAGACTAGTACAGCTGCTGCTGCAGAGGTTATTTCGTAAATGTAATTAAAATCCTCTATTAGTTGATTTCGAGTTAATCAAAAGGAAGAACAACATGGGTGCACCTGACTTAATGAAGTGGGAGGCCTTTAAAAGGGGACTAATGACCCCTAGAGATGCAGAGACTCCAGACTGCAGAGAGAAAACAAAACTGCAGAACTTTTCTTCATTCTGGGACCCACACACTCACCTCACTGCTGCTGACCTGGTCCACCTTAATGGTGTGAAGCAGCAGCTGGACCTACAATTTCTCTATCTTCCCCCCTGTACCTTTCTTCAGTTTCTATGACTCTTGGCCAGGTGTGTATGCGTGGTTCAGCTCCATGACAGAGATTCCCAGCTTCTGCAGGGTACCTTGCTAGGTCAGAGGCAACAGGAATTAGCATGGATTTTAGTCCATCCTTGTTAGGGTTTCTGCTCATGCTCATGGGGGTTCAGGCTGCACTTAATTTTCCCTTCCTACCTGTCATGGATTCTGGATTACAGCATTAGTCATGTGGGGGCAGTCATGACTGCTTAGCCAGCCCCCACAAATTCCTACAAATATGAATACATATTTTATTTTATATTGTATAAATATATAAATAAGCTTATATACTGAATTTGTATAGATAATAAACATATAAATAAATGTGTATTATATGCATACCTATATAGGTTATATAAATAGAAATTTCTCTTTTATTTTTTCCTTTCTTTTTCTTTTTTTTGTCTCTCTCTCCTGCACATGAAGGCTTATATCCCATGGGGGATCCAACTATGAAAAAAGAGGGTTACTAAACAATTGTTATGTAAATACATATGTATGTATATTCCACTGGTTCTGCCTCGTTGCTTGAACTCTAAAAGATAAACCATGTGAGACATAGAGAGTTGTGATAGGAACTCAGGAACCTAGACACTCAAATCACATCCACAAATGACTGTCATTCACTCTTCTGAAAGGCACAGTAGGGAAATGTGCACAGAGGTATAAGTTGAGCACCATATTAGCCCTACATAGATTGAGCCCTAAATCCTACTGAACGACCTAAGTAAACTAAGACTATAGCAAGAATTCTCAAACTTGACTACACATTAAAATAACCTAAGACAGTTTTACAAAAATATGCCCATGCTTGGGCTCCACCTACACAAATTCTGATTTAATTGGCTTGTGTAGAGTGGGAGCTGGGATTAGGTATTTTTTGTAATGCTTCTCATGCAGCTATAATATCTTGGCCCAGCAGAGAGCTACTATACAGGTCAAGTGGAGGATTCATTTTGCCTCATTTAAAAGGTAGGCTGACGTGACAACTTTTACTTTTCCTAATTAGTCCAGGACTTAATCTATTATCCTCTGCTACTTACCACCATATAGCAAAAACAAGCCAAGCCATGTAAGTGAAAGTAAATAATTCAGTATGAGGAAACGATTTTATTAAGGTATCAAAGGAAAGTTGCTCACCTTCAGGTCGGGATATTACTCAAACTAGAACTGCACTCCCAGCCCGATACTTTGCAAGTTTTGTAAGAAGAGAAAGTCATTTGAGGTGTAAAAACCTTATTCAGGCTAAAACTTGAATCACTTTAATTCTTACACTTTTTTTTTATACTCACTTACACTGCATCTCAATAGAATGTCTTTTCCTGTGACTATTCCTCAACCTCAGTAGAGGAATGAGATTAGGGGTGGGGAATGTCAGAGACTACTTGTCCTAGACACAAATGTTGTGCATCTAAATTCATTCAGTATCTGGGAATACGGAAGGAATAATACGGACATTTGCAGACCCCTTCATTGAAGAACAAAGTGACGATTCTAATTACGGTGATAAACAGGTCTGGTTGGAGTTTAATTGAACCTGGGCAAGAAACTGAAGTTATTTTGTCCTTTCTTCCTTTGTCCATTTTCTGTTTTTCATACAAGCTTAGTATGGCTAATGAGATAGAATGATGAAGTCAGCTTATCCCATTTTCAGTTATCTGTATACTAACAGTCTAAAGAAAGATATTTTTGTATAAATTGAATTGGTACATTAGGCAACTTTTTGAAAAAGATGCAATTAGAATTTCTACAGGCAAGGGCAGCCCCAGGTAGCCCTGTGAAATGGGTGGGGCTTGTTTTGCATATTTCCATTAGTCCCCCTCCCACACCCTCTCCAGTTTACATTAGCCACTCAGGGGTTACCTCCCACTTTTCTAGACCTATCTATTAAAACATCATTCCTGGAGAAAGTAAAGATACTATGGAATAGCCACTTATTAAGTATTTTAAGCCAGGCACTGAGTTAAGCTATATATAGTATCCAGAGGAACCAAACTGATGGAATTTAGAGGATTTAGCTACTTGGGCTACAGACATAAAGACAAGCTAGGCTGGCCACAATGTTATTACTTATACTGGGTTTCTGCTTATTTCAAGGCACCCAGACCACAGGAACCAGGCAGCTGAAGATGACACTATTTCACAACTCCAGTGACTAATAGAGTGAACAACAGATATCCTATCAATTAGGGTTTCACTGGTGTTAGGTCTGAGAGAGATTAAATCCTCAAGCGATTTATGTTTATTACAAGCATCCAACAACATGGACTTGACAGGTTTATATGACGTCCAAAATGAATGTTCCATAGGCCACTTATTCTATCCCAAATTGATTTCTGTATTTTTATATTTGCTAAACATGTTTTTCTAAGTTCCTTATCACTCCCCAGTCTTTCAAGTTATAAAGCTTGTAATGATCATTAACTGTTCCTGCTTCTTCATTCTTACATCCAATAATTAATTAACCAAATATCTTCCCCATAAATCATTGAAAGATTGCTGTTAGTTTATATCCTACCACCAGACTTACTCTAAGCCTTGTCCTATTTATTGTGAAATTTTGGAAAAATCTCTTGACTAATCAACCTCTTTTCAGTCCTTTCCTGAAAGCAGTCCTAGCTGTGTACTTGAATTATAAAGGCAAATGTTTAACTCATAGTTCTACCATTATTTGGTGCATTTTATTTGGGAAAGTAACATAAATTCATTGAACATTATTCTTATTACTATTATTTTTGCAAAAGTACAGACAATAATACCTTTTTCATGCATTGCATTGCATATGAAACTATACAGGAATATCTACAAAGTGGTAGGCGTTCCAGAAGTTGGAGTGGAATCTGAATACTTCCCTTATTCTTCTAGGACACAAATCTGATCAACCAGTTGTCCAATTAGAAACCCAAATTTTTACCAAATGCATTATAATATTTAAGCCTTGTTACGAAAGTTCCTTACCACATCATCAGTTTCCTCACCATTTAACTAACAAATAGATTTAATGGTATTTTCAAAACTTTGAGATGCACCCAATCAAAACCCATTAATCATAGGCCCCTGTCTCAAAGTATGGAAGATCAGGAAATTGTCTTTATGATCAGGCAAGATCACATGTCCTCAGAAGTACAGGAGTGGGAACATGTTAGGATTCCAGTTCCAAGGAAATTCAGGTAATAGTCATTTGTATTCGGCACACCTAGCCAGGAAGTTATGTGTTCAGGAATGTTCGCTGCATGGTTGATTTTCAACGAGGTCATATCATATCACATTCTTTCTGATAAAAGTTTATTTCTTGTTTCATCTTTTAGAAACTGCTCTGAGGCCAGGCTAGCTAATCTTTAAGTTCTACCACAGTCCTCTAACCTACCAAGAAGGACACATGCTGCCTAATTTTGATCTCTTTCTGATCTTAATTGGTGTACGGACTCTCTCAACTCTCTTTCATTGTGCTCCAGTACTGAAAGAGGTTTCCACCTATTTACCTACCTACCTATCTATGAATGATTAACAGCCTGAACAATAAAACAACTTATTTTTGCTACTTTTTCCCCCAAATGTCTATGGATAAGTATTCAGGCCAAATTATTTTCTCAGAACATATATGCGATAGAGAGAGAAATTAACAGTTTCTTCTATTTAAATAGACTATCACCACACCTTCTCATGGGAGTGACAGAGGTAGGAGAGAAGAGGAGGAGTTCTAATGGATATGAAAAATCCTCTTCTTCTTGTTCAATATTTCATGGTAACAAAATCAACAGTCTCATGAACTAAAATCTCTTACTTAGATCAGATAATGAAGATTTTTTCACCAGAAAAAAGTACGTATCTTAAACTATAATTATCTCAAATAAAAATCACTCCTTATTTTAATTTAGTATCTCTTATATGGGATGATCTTTTCCTGGTCTTGTGTCTGTTGTTGGGAAGACTTCTGATCCTATAGAACTTCTTACTCAGTGCCTACCGAAATTATATGCTCTTAAACTAGGGCAAATATGGAAGGCAGGAAGGTACTTATGGATGAAGTTACAGAAGAAGTAAAAGAGGAAAATAAACAAATTATCTGTCATCTATCTATCTGTCTATCTATCTATCTATCTATCATCAATCATCTATCTAATCTTGAGACAACATATAAATGATCACACTTGATCCAAACAAAAACACTGTGGGTATCTCCTAAAATACTGGGTTTAGTAAATTGTATGAGATAGCAAGTAGATCAGTAAATGAGGATTACAGGTAGGGTTCTCTAATTCTTTTATTTCCTGGCTGTTTCTAAAAGGGGATATGCAGAAATTAAATGAAGCTATCTTTTCCTGGTAGGTAGAAAAATGACAATTGCTTTTGTATATAGGGTAATGTTTTATTTTATTATAAGAATCACTGTAGGTCATACATTAATTTAATTTTATCCATATAGTTTTGCTTTCTTTTAACTTATGGTGTTTGTCATCTAAAATATTTCTGAGAGACTTAATTATTTAGGCAATAATAATAATCTGTAAAAGGAGAAGGGAAAGGAAGGGACCATCCCTGTGGAAACCCAAGTTAAACTTTTTTAGCAAAGTTTCTTCCATTTTAATGTACCTCCAGGAATCATATCCTCTAATTTGCATATTTGCATATTAATTTACTCTGTCTTTGCTTTCCCAGAGGAGCACAACTTATTTTCATTGTCCCTTCTCTATTATCTCAATGTTTGTGTTAAGCTCAGTTGGTTATTATCCAACCATTTTAGCAGAATGCATTATTTTTCAGAATTACAATGCTCTTATTGTTGGCTAGAAGTGATTAATTACTTATTGCATAATTACTTTATCATAGAGCCCACAGAAGAGATGAAATAAAATGCTCAAGTTTGTTTTCTTATTTTTATTTTAAGGGAATTACTATTGGATTTTTCTTCACTATCATTTCAATGGATTAATTCTTAACTCAAAATTATGGATTTAAAATACCAACATCATTTAATACACAGCAACTATGTACATATCTAACTTAAGAATTTTTAAATGGCACTACAAAATGGAATGCTTACTAAGTAGTGCTTGGGACTACAAAATAAAATGCGTAATAAAACCTGCCACACTTGGGAATTGATTATTTTTAATTATAATTAGAACAAATAAAATCAATCTTGGAGTTTTAAAAGGACATTTCCTTTTATAGGATCATGGATCCTATCAGCTTAAAGTAATGTACTTTATGTCTTTCTGGACAAAACAAGCATACAGTTTTCTGAGGCTGCTCACAAGAAATATTGCATTCTAGTTCCTTTTACATCTTCAAATGGAACAAAGAAAAATAAAACAAAATAAATTGCCCTCCCTTTTTAAATTATGATATACCTATTGAGTAAATATCTATTACATGTTATGCAGGGTGTTACGGATGAGAATACATCATGAGATTTCATATCTTGAATGTTATTCAGTTCTTGTGGCCAGGTCTCAAGAGAGTTCTATAGGAAAAATAAAGGTATATATAACTATATACATGCAAACACATACACAAACACAGATAATTAAATAACTAAATTCACCTGAGTAGTGAGCAAAGATATGCTCTCTCTAAGCACAGCCTAAATAATTAAGAATCTTTGGTTTTCCAGGAAAATGTAAAATTCAGATAGAATTTTTGGAGCTTAGGATTTGCCATAAACTTGCTATGATGTGGTATTACTCATTTAATCAATCTCAACATTAGTGTTTATATAGAATTCATTTAATTTAGATAATCTCGATTATCTATCTTTTGAAACTATGCAGACTCCTCATTTAAAAGATAAACATCAGGAAAAAGTAGTTGGTAAAGAGGACCTAATTTAGCATAGTGTATTACTGAGGTGAAAGTTTTTGCAAATATTCAATACCAGACATTTTATACTTCTTAGTATCTTTGCCATTCATCTGCCATTCACCAAATTAAGCATGATTCCATGTCCTATCACAACAAACCTTAAATAGACCTCTACCTCAAGCACCTGGAAGACTGAAAGTTCAACTAAACAAACATTTACATATGAAGGGGTATAGCCTTATTGAATTCATCATCTCAAGAAG
This sequence comes from Zalophus californianus, assembly GCF_009762305.2. Taxonomy (NCBI): domain Eukaryota; kingdom Metazoa; phylum Chordata; class Mammalia; order Carnivora; family Otariidae; genus Zalophus; species Zalophus californianus. The sequence continues at coordinate 42,146,703 of NC_045602.1, forward strand.
TGATAAGAGCTGAAATTATATAAAAAGTTCAAATTAGAAATGATGTCCAAAAATTAAGAAATTATTTTTACCAAGCATCTTCAGACATGCTGATAAAAGTTATTTTCATAATGAATTCTCCATGGCAAAAAGAAAAAAAAAAGAACATGAACTATAGGATGTGTTCCTTAATTTTAAGACTGAGATCAATGAACTCAAGCACAACATCACAACATATTCCCTGACACTGTTAGAAACCAATTCCCAAATTGATATTCTCCTAATTCTGATACTTTGAGATAAGTCTTATTTTTTGTTTCATGAATTTTAATTTCTTCTCTCTTTGGGCATAATTAACGCAGCACCACCTTATAGTAAGGTCATTAGAAATAGAACTTTAAAAAAACCATACGTTTCCAACCAGGAAACACAGATTTGATACTGATCTTCCCTAAAGTAGGATATTTCTATAAAAACCAGTGTCTTCTATCCAACAGCATAGGGAAGGAATGTAGTCAATAGTACTGTGATAGCATTGTATGGTGAGCTACATTTGTGGTGAGCATAGCATAACATATAGAGTTGTCAGATTACTATGTTGTACATCTCAAACTAATCTAACATTGTGTATCGACTATACTTCAATTTAAAAAATATTTAGAAAGCTAATGGTTTCTAAAATATACTTTAAAACTTTAGCTTTTTATACAAATTTTATTGTACTTGAAGCATGACATGATAGCCAAAGCCTCAGAATCTTCTTTTAAAGAAGAATAATTTCAACAGTTCTGTAATTCCTAGGCTCACTCGACTGAAATGAAGTGCCTACATTCTTCCCTCACTTCTGATAATTCCTATGGATGCTATGTAGTGATTGATAATCATCAATTATAATAAACATGACAATGTTTACAGGTCCTTGTCTTAGAGTGAGTTGTGACACATGGAGGCAAACACTGGATAAAAAAATGGTGGCTCTGCTGATGACAAGTGGTAAGGAAGCAAAGATGACACTTGTATAGGGTCACTCAGAGTGTGAACAAGACTAAGGGTGATCCCAAACAAGAGGAGACTTCCTTAATTCAAGTATCATTATTACCTTATGATACTTTTGCAATTACTAAAACATGAAATCCAGCCCAGGTGTGGCAATTACTAAGTATGCAATTTTGATCATGTCATTTAATCTCCAATTCTCAAATTTTTCATCTGCTGTGAAGACAGACATGTGCATGAAATTACTTAACAGTATCTGGCCAAGAGTAATTGCTCAAAACATTTTGCTTTTATTTCCATTGTTCAAAGCTACCATTCATATTTTTACCTAGTTTTACCTAAATTCATATTTCCAGGGTTCATATAGGTTAGGAAGAAGTGTATAACTTACAAACTGCTTTACACTAAAGAAAGTGCTTACGATTTTTCCAAATTTTCTAAAATTATTATAAATGAGGTAAACTCTACTTCCTAGATTATAACAACAGTCATACCAAGTGAAGATGGAATAAATGCCTTGTTGTATTTCCTGTTGTTTTGGAAGAAATTAAATTTTATATATATCCAAAATCACCTACTAGAGTATAGTTACTTTACATTAAAAGAAGTCTTCTTTCAACCATCAACCCTTTCTTATCACCTTTGTTGAAAATTAAAAATTTATCAACCTTCCCAAGTCTAATTTAAGGGCCATATTTTCTGTAAAGCCTTTGAAGTTGCTAAAGTCAAAGATATTTTTCCCACCTTAGAACTTTTACAAAATTTATAGACCTTAAAATTAATTTTAGTGTCTCAATCAATGTGTATTCATATACTCCTCCCAAAATCTGATCTCTGATGTTAGAAAAAGGGACACAATAATTGAAACTAAGTGCACAACAAAAACCTGTTAATTTGATTTTTTTATATCAACCTAGGACATAAACTACTGCATTATATTGCACCATGGTGTCCAGAAAAATGGCATGTGATATACTACTGAATTAAAATCCATCAAATCACTATTGAAAACTTAAGTCCCATAAAGAAAACAAAAAACAAAACAAATCAAAAAAGTGCTAGATTCTGAACAATTAAGCAGAAGGAAAAGAGGAAAACAAGTAATTATACGCTAAAACTATCATTAAACTGATTAATTAACACTGGCTGCCAAGTGTACTCTATTGCTAAAGTCTCAGTCTTTGGGTTGACTCAGTCGTGGAGAGAACAATAATCAGTCCAGTATCTCTGACATGGTTCAGGGGAAAAGTAGTGTGTATGCTTCTTACCTGCCATTATAGAAACCTCACAGCAATATCACAGCAGGCTCATAGAAGAGTCACATTTCTTTAATATTAGGCGTCTACAGAGCCAAGAAATTACAATAATGTATTATTTGATATTATACTAGGAAAATAGGTGCATTTAAGGGCTAAATTTCCTTTCTCTTTAAGGAATATGCTGGTGTACAATTTGTAAAAATCTGTATTTAGAACTTCAAATCAATTAAAAAGTAAATTTTCTTTTCTTTTTTATTGCACGTTAATTATCAATTTTAAATACTTAAATATTGTTTAACAAATTGCCAAGTAAAGTTATCAATGCTAAAAATAAGCTTCTTAAAATGATACTAAATTCTGTATTATCTAACTTGAGGGCTAAGATACATAATGGCAGGAATATAAAGTGACATCATGTGTCATTCAAACATTATGCATGCAATTAATTCTCACTGCATTCCACTGTAATGCATCAAAGTGACCAGGTTTAGTCACAAATAATTTGGTTTATGATGTTTAATGATTCACTTTGCTTCTCTGGATAATAATTTATAGTAAAATTGGGATTTGGACTACATGAACTCTGAAGTGGCTTTGAATTGATAATACTATAAGGATTAATGTTTTAATCAACCAACAGCTACTTTAATATAGACACACCAACTCCCTCAAATTTTTAAAACTATTAACTACGTAGGAGAAACTACATGTATGCAATTTAAGGATACATGATTTATAATCACAAGCATAACAATTTGCCAAATTACTTTCTCCCTAAATTTCTACATGCAATATTTTCAGATAAATAGGACTAAAAAGGAGAATTACTGCAAAACATGCTCAAATGGTAGGAAACAAAGTTCCATGAGGGTTGGAGCCATCCCTGGTTTGCTTTTCCTTATAGTACACATAGTATAGTGCCTTTTTCCTGTTACATATTCACTTAACATGTATGGAACAAAGAATTGTTGAAGTGATGTATATATGTTTCTAACAACTTGCTTATGTCAGTCTTCAGAAATGAACTTTTCTAGCCATCAAAAGTGGGGAACACTGAACTAGTATGATTAATATCATGGTAAGAATTCCATCACACTAAGAAATAAATAAAACTTACACTGCTTGATCATGGCATCAATCAAAGAGACAGACAGAAGTGTGAGATCCTTTCTGAAAATTCTGTGTACTATCTTGTAAATACTCCCTATTTTGAAGAGAATATGTAAAAGAAAATTTGTGGAGGGGATATGGCATAAAAGTTCCATGTTTGTTTGTTTGAGAGAGAGAGTGTGTAAGAGAGAGCAGAGGGAGAGAGAGAATCCTAAGCAGGCCCCACTTCAGCCCAGTGTGGAGCCCGACATGGGGCTTGATCTCACAACCCTCAGATCATGACCTGAGCCGAAATCAAGAGCCCAAGAGTTGGAACTTAATGGATTGAGCCACCCAGGTGTCTCCATGTTTATTATTTTTTTAAGAATAAATTATATCTTTTATAGAAAAACATGTAAATTAAAAGAACTGCTTAATGAGTGGGGGAGTTGTGATTAATTGAATGTTAGGCTAACTGATGGTTTAGTTAAAAATCATTTTTCGTGTGAGCAAATCTATATAAAATGTTAAGTCTACTTTCTTGTTTTAGAAAGGAAGTGATTAAAGTAAAAATTATGCAATCTCCCATTCTCACTACATATACGGATTTAAAGAACTGAAATTCACATACTAAAACATTCCAGTAACAATACCTGTCTGACTTGTCAAGGTAACTATACCCATCAAATGAAATAATCTACACAACTGGGCTCCACAAAATGAAAAGGAGGAAAAAAGGAAAACCCATCATTCTCACTGATGATGGGCTGAGAAAAGATAGAGAAGGCTGTGATACTGAATGTGATGTGGACATTACTCAACTCAGTTCTAAGAGGTTGTTTTCTTGAATAAAACCCCAGTATATTTAGATTATTTTCTTAGGTTTATCCCTCTTCCTAAAATTAAATGCTGATTAAGGGTTCCTTCTAATTGGTATCAATTTGCAGTAGGTGTCACTGCATTTTTAAATTATCTGCATTTTAAAGATGCAATAGGCTAAGAACTATAATATTACTTTCTAGGTTCTCTGTAATCACTGTTAGTAAACAAATATTTGATGAAGTCTTATTTAATATGCTATGAGATTATACTTAAAGCAACCATGGCCCATATCTCTTTCATAGTTTAGAGTGTGTTTATAAAAGTAGGTTCTCTGAAATTCTTAAGTGACAATACATAGTATTTGGTGTTAAACAAATACATTAGGGGTACTAAAACTAATTTGAAAGGCAATGATGATAATATTAGAAAGTGCAATATGCTTAGAAGACATAGGATTGGATGGGCCCTTGAGAGACAGGTAAAATTTAAATGAAAACAGGAGAGATTTGGGATCTTAGTAACGTATAGAACAGCTTGAAACACATCTGAACGGGTTCCTCCATGCTGTTCTCGATCATTGAATGTGTAGGCTTCCTAGGTAGTAACAGTTTATAGGTCCCTGAAAACTCTCCTTTGTTTCTTACCCTTTAAAATCCCCATTTATTCTCTCTACTACCTTCATTTCCTCACAGTCCTATACACCAATTCCCTATGTGAGATAAAACTAAGAAAAAATACTAATTCAACTTTATTATATATTTTATAAAGATAGGAAAAATATTGGTCTGGTAGTGCTTGCTTAAGAGATGGAAACTGTCCATTTAATGTAACAAGATTCCAAACATATCTTCAAATATAAGCAAAATTGTGTTAATCAAATTTAGAAATAATTGTGTACTTTCAGGCTAGTCTCTCTGCCCAGAATGATCTTTACTGTTACTCTTACCGTAGTCATATTCATTATGTAAGGCCCATCTCAAATAAACTCATCTGTTAAGCTGTTTATAGCTTCTCATTAATCCTTCTTATACTTTCACTTCAAGAGTACAGTGTATAGTTAGTTCTATATAACACTTATTGTACATTTTCCCTAACCAGGTAAGTGAAGTCCTGAAATGATGAGTCTAGGTCAAGATACTATGGTAAGGGCAGCTCCTTCACTTTAGGAGGGAAGAGGTGGAGTGGAGGGATGACATCCAAGAAAATATTCATGTAAAAGCTGGTGGGCCATCTATAACTAATCTCCTTTGGTTATTAGGAAATACCAAATAATTTTATAAATATTAGTAGAACATATGTTTGCAGGTCATTGAAGATTATAAATCTCCTCCTCTTTTTCAATGTCATCATGGATAAACAATAAGGGAAATAATTCTTAGACCAAACTCTAGCAAATAAGTGAGTGGACACATTAAAAAGTATGTTATGTTGCTGTCACAGGGCATAGATCATTAGACATTGAAAACAGCACAAGATTTAAAGTGCTCATTCCAAGGAAAACACAACAATATTCTGATGGTGGAAGCAGGAAATTTTGTATGTGGGTAAAGAAAAGTGTCCACTGAGACTGAAGAGCCAGTGTGACTGCCCAATGGTAGGAAGTCATTGTGCCTGCAAGATTTTCATGCCTAGTTCATGAAAAGTGGTGGAGTCCTTACTATGTTTCTAACGAAACACTCTCCTTGAGCATTGCCCATTTCATACACACACAAAAACATAGTTTAAAAATTATTTGTTAATTAACAAAAATTCTATTACCCAGTTGACCCTTGAACTACATGAAGGGTTAGGGATGCCAACTCATTGGTCAGTTGACAATCCAAATAAAACTTCTGATGTTCCAAAAGCTTAACTACTAATAGCCTATTGTTGACCAGAAGACTTACTGATAACATAGTCAGTTAACACATAATTTGTATATATATATCTACTGTACTTACAAAAAGTAAGCTAGAGAATCATGAGGAAGGGAAAATACATTTATAGTACTGTACCATATTTATCAAAAAATCTACACGTACGTGGACCTACACAGTTTAAACCCTGAAGGATGTTGCTGAAGGATCAACTGTATATTTGGATAAAGAATTTTAAAAGGTGAATATGATTTCTGGAATGCTAATACCTGATATGAATACTTTGCTTGCAAACTGCCCCTCAACAAAATATTAGAGATACACATACATTATATATACATTATATATACAAATGAATTTTTAAAGCAAGCATGTTATTACAGAAAATATAACACTACTCAAAATATGCCCTGTTGCAGGAGAGAATCTTGGTAAGAAATGAAAGGCTGAAAACTAGGGTAATACCAGAAAAAAAAAAGGGGGAGGGGGGAAAGAAAGAACAGAACAGGAAAAAGAAAAACAAATCCCAAACAGAAGGTGAGGGTAAATTTCTTGGCAAAAAGGCATTAGATGAAGAAAGCTTTGCTATCACAAAAACCTAAACATATTAAATCGTCTAGAGGAAGGTGGCCTGATATTCACACCTAATATAGACAATATTCATGAATATATTTTCTGTTTTTATTTTAAACTTTTTAAAAGCCTGGGCTGCTTTGTTACACTGCATTTTTCTTTCCCAGTGCCTATTATAATGCCTTACATAGAGTAGGCATTTAGCAAATAATTATTTACACAAATGAAACTACACTATTTTCTTCACATATTCCATGGGAACAGTCATGGCTTCCCTACTGACTTCCTATGGTTATGTGGTATGATGCTGTGGAAGCACTCAGATAATTATTTACAGATACAATCATTTCCTTTAACATTGCTATGAGGAAATAATAATATTGCTCCTAGAAATATACTCCTAATATGCAAACACTTGAAACTGTACTTGCTTTACAGCAAATACAAATGTATTTAATAAGATTCTATTTCAGAATGCATGCTGCTTCTCTGCAAACCTTCAGCTATCTTCCAAGAACTGATAACTCTTACAAAGACTAAGCCAGGAGAAGGTATAACAGAAGCATAATTGAATAACATTGTAAGATCTTAATCATACAATGCATTTAATTCCAAGGGCAGCAGATTGGTATTAAGTGAAAAAAAAAAATCCTAAATCTTGCTTTATTGCTGAAGAACATCAAGATATACAAGGCTTTTTACAAGACCAGTGCTCTAACCCCTGAGCTATGGAGCCTCTTCCTAAGATATACAAGGCTTTTTAATGCCCTAAGTTTTTCCTATATATTTATTGAGTGCACTGTGGATATGATCCTGCTAATGGTTAATAATTTCAAGTAAAATGCATCTTGATACTATTGTATATCTGAATTTGCTAAGAGGTCAAAAAATTGCTGAATGAAAGGGCATGATTTCTGTAACTTTACTCCACTTAATGAACTTAACATCACATTCTTTACATGCTAAACACATTTTAATTAAATTTCTTCAACAATTAATCAACATTTTTCGTTTTATAGATGTTTGGAAAGGTTAAATTATTTCCCCCACATCAAGTAGCTATCACAAGAAGAAAACCAACTCTGTCTTTATGATTATATGAACTTTGTTTTCTTAAACTGTATCATCTCCTAAATGATATTAATACTCAAAGTTCATTATTATTTCCATTACACAAGGAATGTATTTCTACAATTTTTAGTTGGGGTTTTGAGAGTATAAATGATGGCAGAAATATTACAGGGAGCTTACGGGCAAGTGTGAGAAGTATTAATAACATACAAGATAGATAAACAGCTGGCTTTCAGAGTATTGGAATTGACTAAGCCAGTCTGATCAAACACAATTGTGAAGACTTTTTGGTAGATTTTTGGAGCCACTGAATATTTCAAGATACCTATTTAGCTCAGACTTTCATTTTCCCAACAGCAGCCTTCCTCCTTTCTTTTTCCAACTGATCCCTGGAGAGTTAAGTATATATCTTTGCAATGAAATGTAAAGATGCTCTCTTTCTGCAATAATTTTAAATGCAGGATGCTTGCATAAGAGTAAATGAGGTTGCCTTGTACTGCTAACTTTCAAATGTATGAATGCTAGAACATCAGGTTTCTGATGTTTGATCTCCCTTATCAACTTTAAGTGTAAACTTAATGTTTAGTTTGTGTGGGGGGTAGTGGGAAGGAGAGAGGGAGACTGAAAGCAATAGATGGGGGGCAGAGAATAAGCATAAAGAACTAGGGCACAGAACGCTTCATTGAGATTTAATTAAAAATTAAAGAGGTGCTATTTATTCTTTTCCAAGAAATACAATAGAAAACGCAACTAGAAATCAACATTCTCCTTTATTGCCAACCCTATGTCTGAGAGTCCTATGTCTGGTAAGGCTTCAAGTGCATGTTCAGGAATATATTCCAATGTTCCACTCTCATTGTCTTCCATGAGCTTTGGCTTGTTTGCTTCTCATTCAGAGATATGGCACAGTTCATGTGTGACTTGCTAGGCTGGCAAAGTACTGATATGACCAGTTAGTTGGCTCACTCTGGAAACACCAATATTATACTCAGAATCCAGTGTTGCTAAATCAGTCTCTTACTCATTCTCCTTTATTTCTTAACTAATTGAGCCAGAAGGGATGGATTATACATATATACTTGCTGTTTTGCATACAAATTGGAAATTATTCTTTTCCCCTACGTGGGGTCACAAATAATGTTTCCTCTACTTGTGTGTGAACAACAATCTCCATCTTTAGATGACGCCTGTCCAAATTATTGGAAAATTATAACATTTGCTGACAGCCTGCTTAGAAGTGATAAATCAAAATTCCCCAAGAGAAAATTATATTTTTAAAGGAAGCTTTATAACTTTGATGGCTTCAAAGGTCAAGTTATTTCTTTTCTTCAACTTAAGGACATATTCTGGAGTCAATCAATTTTAATTCAACATAAGACCTTAGTCCTCTGTTTCACCTCCTACATTAACTAACATAATTAAACCTGCACTGCTATGCAAAATGCTGATTGCCTTTTTCTGGTGGACAAAGTACTTCATCTGGATTTTCCTTTCATTTTCAATTTTCATTACTTTGAAAGATATTCTTCTTGTATTGAACATAAAATAAAAACAATTGCCCAATATGCTTTTGCATTTAATAATGGGTCTCAAGGCTTTCCCACCTCCATCTGTCAGGCATAGAAGTGGCTGAGCTGTGGTGAGCGGTAGCCCCCCAGGATGGTGTCTAGTCAGTCCTTGGTTTTGAAGACTCCGTGAAAGTTGTACAAAAGACTGTCTGAGATAGAGCTCAACACCCTAAAAAAGTCTGTCTTCTTGACTTTCTCTTTCTCTCCCTACTTTTAACACCATGTGCATTATCCTGAATTAGACTGACTTGATACTTTATTTCTTCATAATACTTTCCATGATGTTCTCTGGAATTCCCAATGACTTATTCTTATTTTTATCTTAGACCTCCAGTAACTGATTCAGATAGATTTCCATCCTTCCATTTCACCAATGCTCAAACCCAGTGCAATTTTGGGGCACCTGGGTGGCTCAGTCGTTAAGCAGCTGCCTTCAGCTCAGGTCATGATCCCAGGGTCCTGGGATCGAGCCCCGCATCGGGCTCCCTGGGAAGCCTACTTCTCCCTCTCCCACTCCCCCTGTTTGTGTTTCTTCTCTTGCTTTGTCTCTCTCTGTCAAATAAATAAATAAATTCTTAAAAAAAAAACAAACCCAGTGCTATTTTGCTTCTCAAATAATAACAGTCATAGGCCTCACTGTACCTACTGCATGTATGATTATACATCTAGAACTTCCTTAATACTAATGGGAAAATACTAATACTTACTTTTGGAAAACAACTATATCTAGCAAAACCTAAACTAAAATGTAAGATCAGGTTGTCCATTTCTAATGCAACATTAGATGATGTTTGTGAAAATCCTGCGAAAAACATTAAACACATGTAAAAATGTATAAATGTATGAAATTATGTATGAAGACATAAAAAGTGTAAACATATATACATAAAATACATAAAAGTTTTCCTAAATAATTATATACAAAAAATAATTCACACTGGACATATGTTTTTCCTACCAAAATAAAAAATAAAATCAATATAAATAAATAAGATAATAAATAATTTTATATTATTATATAAAGTAATAAAATAAAATATAAAATCCTTTATATCAGAAATTTTGTGTTTTGACACATACACATTTGGGAAGATACATATTTTTAAATATCACATTCTCAGTGAAGCCTTCCTATCTACCTCATTAAAATTGTGATCATTGCTTTCCTCTCCTTAAACCTGGTCTACCACTCCTTTTTTTTTTTTAAGATTTTATTTTCTTATTTGAGAGAGAGAGAATGAGCAAGGGAGGGAGAGGGAGAAGCAGACTCCCCACTGAGCAGGGAACCCGATGCTGGGCTTGATCCTAGGATTCTGGGATCATGACCTGAGCCAAAGACAGACACTTAACCAACTAAGTCACCTAAGCATCCCTGGTCTACCATTCCTATTTTATTTTTACCATAGTACTCACCACCATTAACACACTACATATTGTTCTTGTTAATTTCTATTTGTGTATTTTCTATGATAGGGACAAATCCTCTACAAGAACAGAAATTTTAACGTTTTGTTCATAGTTGTCTCTGTATCACATAGAAGAGTATATGGTAAATGCTTAACAAATATACATCCTTTTATATTGATAATGATGGTGCTTTTAATAAAGCACCGTATATGGAGTGCTTAGTATGTACCAAGTATTCATAATCTTGTTTAATTTTCACAAAAATATGCTTAAGGTGATATTACCCACCTTTTTAATATTTGAAAATATTGCTATTTAGTGTTTTTTAAGTTATTTGCCTAAGGTCACATTGTGGGAGAATATCAGTTCAAACCCATATATGTTCATTGTGAAAATTCATGTTTTTAACCACTGAACACTTGCAGCTTCAAGATGTAGAGACCACATAAAAGGTTTTGCACCCTTGCCAAAGTTGCTTATGCCACTAAATCTGCTAATACATATTTATGTTCAGGATTTCTGCTACAGTTAAGTAGGTTATTGAGTCACTAAAAGTGAGAAAATAATTGATTCTAACAAGGGATTAAACAAACAAGAATATATAAATACAATTTTAACCAATTCAATTGTCAGAATGCCTTAATAGTCACAGGGGATAATGTGAGTGAGGAGTTCATTCCTCTAAATCAAGATGGTGTCAGCCCAGATTTTCTTTTTCTCCCTTAAAATGTGTAAGAACATAGCTTTTCAGGAAAGTGTAATCAACCTTACAGAAGTACAAAAAAAAAAACCCCAAAAACCAAAAACAACCCAAAGTGATATGAATTTGTAACTTTCTTTTCATTAAATTATATTTTCTGCTTCATCTCTAAAATACATTCAACTTTTATTTATATGTTGTAATAATTAAGCTTATTTGTTTTACTCCTTCAGTTATGACACATTTATTGCTTAAAATGTGCCAGATATTCTTCTTGGGATTGGCGATCTAACAGAGAACAAAGTCGAAAATAAAATTTCCCCTCCCTATAAAGCTTATATTTTAGTTGTTTTTTCTTAGCTCATGTTGAGTTATTTTGTGAGACCAACTGGTAGGATTCTGCTCTGTTCTATTTTTGTTGTTCTCTTCTTCACTTAATCCAGAGCCGTAAGAATTTTCATTCATACTTCTATATTTTATAGTACCTAAGTTTAAACAAAGAAAAACATGTGAAATTCTTTTCCACCCACTTTATTGTGATGAATCCATGAACTGTAGGATTCTTTTTATTTTTTGTAAGTTAATTAGAGCATAATTAATTCATGTTTCTTCTTCAAAAGCATTTGTCTCATTTGAGACAAACCTAGTAAACTTCATATTTTATCTTCTACTATTTTTAGGAAGCTGAAAGAAGTTTGTCTAAATTACACACCTGAAAAAGATTTAAACCAAAACAAAAAAGAAAGAACCTCACAATCACAAAGACATTACAAAGGATCTCTATATAGATATTATTTTTAATATTTGATACTAGTTTCTTGTTTTTTAGTTGATAGAGTCTTTTGAAACATTTCTCAGTAACTTAACTAGATTTTAGAATCAATTAATTATCAAATGACACTAAATTTCCAATTATTTATGATTAGGAACCATGCAAATTTCTGACTAAAACATCATTATTATTTCTTTTTTTATTATTATTTCTGTCCACAGAGAAGTGGAGCATTAAATACAATGGTAGGTCATTTTGGATACTGTCCCATATTTGAATCAAACTGTGGAGCCACTGTTGAGCAATTCAGCAATACTAGTTAAGTGAACTAACTTGCATTAGTGAAGTCTTCATCTCAATAATAAAATGATATTATTAAATTTATATAATTATTTTGAGATCTGAGGTAAAAGAATCTAGTACAGAAGCCAAAAGTTATAGTGGTTAATATCATCATCATCATCATCGTATCAATGCTTTTGTCCCACATCATCATCCTCCTCATCATCAGTATCAATGCTTTTACCCCACATCATCATCATCATCACTAAGTATCAATGCTTTTATACCACAAACTAATACAGGATATGTAGGAAACATGATTGAATTCAGATGTTATACCAAGTTGACTTAGCTCTACATGTTATCTTCAATGTGATATCTATTCTGCTAATTAGATATAAAGAAGTTTCAGTTGTTCTGGGTTGCCTGGGTGGTTCAGTTGGTTAAGCATCTGGGTCTTGATTTCAGCTCACGTCATGATCTCAGTGTCAAGGGATCAAGCCCCACATGGGGCTCCATATTAGTGTGGAGTTTGCTTGTCCCTCTCCCTCTGCTCCTCCCCCTGCTCATGCAAGCTCTCTCTCTCAAAGAAATAAATAAACCTAAAAAAAAAGACATTTTAGTTGTTCTGCTTTCTTACAAGTATAGATCCTTTACCATGTTTCTTTGATTATAATCAAGACTAAAGAAAAAGGAACAATCCAGTATCTCAAAATCCAGCAGTGCTGTTGGAGATGATGCATTATAAAAGTGTAATTTAAGCCCTAGTTCCCCTCTTAAATAAGTTTCTAAAATCATACTCTTAGCTAGAATAAGAGGTAACTTGCAAAGCACAATAAATGTCTGTTAAATATTGTTTATTCACTGATGTGATTAAGTGAGGTAACCATGCTGCATGAAGCTTTTCCTGAGCAGAGAGCATGTGGTTAACGGTGGTCTGAGTGACAGATGACTATGATGAGACTGATAAAGACAGTAAGTGCAAGTCCTTTTAGCTTTCATATACTGGTCCCTTGGAGACAGGGCAAAGAACCTCAGCTTGTCTCATTAACAACTGGAGGCCTAAGAGGAAACCAACATGAGCAAAAGCCTTGGGATAGGAGGTCTAAAACTGTGTGTCTGTGGGTGAATATTTTGGTATCAGTAGACTGTAGGTATGCTAGTTATAAGGGGGAAATGAGACTAAGAACGTATAGCATCTAGTTGCTAAAGTGACTTGAATAATTGCAATTGTCAATGAATGGTACCTTTCATTATTATTCGCCTGTGGGATACTGACTAGAGAAAAGGAGTTAAGGGACTGTGAGCACTAAGGAATGTGACTTTGAGCCAAGCTGAAATGATTTTAGAGAATTGTCAGAGTGGTTGAAGGAAGTCAGTGAATGTGTTTAACCTTATACATGAAAAATGCAAATGTTAATTTAGGAAGTCTGTTAGGGATATTCAGTTAATTAATGCACACCTTCATTTATTTACTCAACAGATCCAACAGATTTCTATCCTCTAGGCGTGGGACAGATATAAGGAGAGCATTAATCTTCACCTTATCCTCAAGCCGATAAGAATCTCAGCCGTTACCAATTCTGGCTGAACAAGCATGGCTTAGCCTCCTGACATCCTCCTTTTGTAGCTTTGGAGTGGGGCCCAGGAATCAGTATGTCTAAAATGTTCCAAATGTGGAGACAGAACACTGGTATCAACTCATCACATCACTAATCTCTGTGTAACTGAATGCACTTGGATGCAAAGTCCTCAGTGGCTCTTGTCTTCAAATCCTTGACCTTCCCTTCCCTGTGCATACATCAGACCAAGCTTGGCATAGGTCCACTGGTTGATTTTGTTTTAGTTTCATAAAGGGCATTGACATTAAATCAGGTCAGTATTAATGTTGTTTCCACTCCTACATAGAACCCTAGTTTTAATTACTTCCAAACTTCAAACTGTGCAGCACTGGGTAATGTTTTTAACAAGGACAGTCATTTAATAAATTCATTCACTGCTCATTAATTTATTCAACATACCCAATGGATTTCTGTTCTGAGAACTGTGCCTCAACAGTCACATCTGTAAAACAGAGATGATCCTAATGTCTACCTCTTATTGTTGTGAGAGTAAAGAGTTCTTAACACAATGCCTAGTATAGAATGCATTTTCTAAAATGCCAGCTATTAATAATAAAGACAATAATAGGTTTTCTGTTTCTTCTGATTAAGCAAAAAAAAATCTTAATTTTAGCAATTAGGTTTTTGCCTTGATTTCAAATGATTGACTATTCTGTTACTTTGCCTGGTTTCTCTGAAACTACAACATTGTTTGCATAAGAATTCTCAAGGTATAGAGTATTTTTCCTAATTGAAACTATAGAAAGAGAGAAGTTTCAGTTTTCGTCTCCTGAGGGGCAATTTGGAGATGCAGGGGTTTAAGTATAGACAATGGTTTGTATTTAATATGCCAAATTGCAACAGTAGGTGGTTGGTGCCCTGCCTGTCACCAGTAAATGTTTCCTGAGCTCTCACTATTGTACTTCTTCCAACATGGTTATCTTTCATTGAGCACTTGTCATATACTACAGAATACACAGAATTAATTGTAGCAGACTATGGCTTATCTATCATCCCTTATATTTTATTCATGAAGAGAAGGGACCTGAGATTAAAGTGATGTGTTCAAGGTAACAAAGTCAATGTGATAACTAAGATTCCAACACAACTTTGGTCAAATCTGGAAGCCATGTTCTTTCTGTGTCTCTGAATACAAAACTACTTCATTATCTTATAGTGCATTTATTTTCCAACTGCTTAAATTGATTTATCAGTTGGACATTGGGGTATAATGTGCTGAATGCAAAGAATACCAATTACCTCTGTACATAACAGCTCACTTGGATATATACTTTACACTTTTTACAGCAACTTTGTATAGAGTACTATTCTTTGATTGAATGTACACGTGGAAATGGGTGTCTATCCCTTACTACCACAGAGGGAATAAGTACAACAAGGAATATCTTGACCCTAATATAAATACTAATTCCCATATCCTTCAATTATTACGTAGTGTAAGTAACTAAGGACAAGCTTATGTGGTTACACAATCCATGGGATCCATTTTAGAAGGATGGGATTTTAGAAAGAAATTAAATCTTAAAGAGAAAATACCTTTGTGGAAGACTCCTAATGGAGAGAAAGGTTCACAAAAGAGGAATCGAGTGGGACTCCAACAACCTAACATTTTTAGGCACTCCTAAAATCAATAATCTTATATAATTATGGTCTCTAAAACATATCACTTCTATCCCAGAGTTAGATTAAGCAGACTATAAATACAATATGGGAGCTAAGAAAAAGGGGAGAGTCCCTCCTCCATTGGAGAGACCCTAAATGAAATGTGAAGAGCCTTCTCTCATGGGGAGCTATGGGGAACATTAAAACAAGCGGCCAAGTGGAAATACTATACAATAGTTACTACTGAAAGCTTGATCTTTGTTTCACCAACTGGTCTCATCAATGAACACTCCAGACCAAAGTGTTCAAGACTCTTTGCTGTCTACTCAAAGACACTTCCTAACTGGTGAAAAAAAAATAAAATTGAACGTCTTCATGTAAACTTGGTTTACTAGAGTCACATATTCCATATTCACAGGCATTCATATATAATAAACTATAGCATATGCTAAGTAAGATTAAATGACCTAAAGAGTGGTAACATGACATTATATACTAGATGAGTCCATATCACTCATTTTAATATAATACAAAGAAATCCGTCCTAAGGGGTAAAACTGTAAAACAAGTCTGCACTGAAATACTCCTGTAATTCTAAGAATAGTTTGGCAGGATGATGAACAACAGATTTAAATCAAAGAGCAATTAGGTAATCACTTGCTGAGATAATGGTAGGCACAGATAACATAATACATAGGAATGGTTTTTCTTAGTTATTAATTAGTGGCACTAACAAAAGAATGTGGATAAGAAGATGCTGGTGAAGACAATCTCCAGAGGCATATATGATTATTCCTCAACCCTAGATAAAGACATGGACACCCATTGTGATGTGTACCTGTTTATCCATCCCAAATGTATTCAATCATTTTCAAAAATATTTATTACTTGATGTCCCATAAAACCCCTTTTCAGAATTTCTCAGACTTCCCCAATTTCACTTTTCACAGTTCTCCTTCCTCTCTCTAAAAGTGGATAGATTATATACATTTATAATTATAAAACATGAGAAGATATTTTGATATATATATATATATATATATATACTTAGTGACAAATCATGAATATGATATTCACTAAACATAACATGAAAAATTATATCTGAAAAAATAATACCTTGTTTTCCTCTGCTACATTCTTTCTTACAGGAGAAGTTCTAGTTATGAGTTGGTTTTGCTTTGGTTGGTTTTTGTTTTTGTTTTTAAACACTGCATTGACTTTGAAATAGAAAGATGTGGAAGCAGAGAATACCCGAAGCTAATCTAACAATGTAAGATCTTCAGGGCTGCTGGCTAAAAACTGATTTGCCTGGCTCTGCTCTACCCATTTCATGATCTTTTCAGTGTTCTTTCTGACTATAACCTTACATATTCAAAATCTTGAATAATCAACTTGATTCTGCCCTCCTGGGCTCCTGACATTACTGCCAGTTTGCTACTACATTCCAAATCAATTCAGGCAACTGGGGTTTTTCTTCACCATCCATACCAAGCCCTGATTATTAATTCTTTTTTTAGTAACTTATCAGAATTGACCAAATTGCATAATGAAAGTAGATATCTACATATTATGCTTTTATTGTATACACAAACTCTACTTTTTTAAGGGTGAAAGAGAAATACAACAAACTATATTGTTTCTAAGTAGCTGCTACACAGCATGGCAGTAGTAGTTTGAGGTCTAGATAGAAACAATAGGTTTGGAATTTTCCAGTAATAAAGGAACATGCAAGAGGATTCACAGGAATGCAAGATAAATTATCTATCATATTCAGTCTCAGCCATTTTATGTTTTCCCTTGCCTGCCATGCCCACCCCAGGTCCTTTAAATATAAGAATTTTCCTGGAAGCAGTTTATTGGCATTTTGCAATGACTGAAAGTGGGTTTTCTTACTACTTTTTGTTGTTTTCATGTGACTTTACTGTTGGGGATGCATCAGGTTCTGCCCTAAGCATCATTGCTTCTCTTAGCTTAAGTGGCTTCACATTCTAGTGTGTACAGACAATTAATTTCAGGAGAATTAGTGAACAAGCAGGAAATATGTATTGTTGTTATTATTTTCATTGTTGTTACTTTTGGATCCATTCTAACATTCCATTTGCTGTTTTTTTCACTAAGTACAACATGGCCCTATTCTAGGAGCACATGAAGGCAGTACCAAAGGTCAATGAAGAGAAAACAGGAGATTCTGTACATGATTTGAGAAATGGGGCTTTGGGTATAAAGTCAAACTTCACGGGAGATACAAAGGACAAAATCATGGAGATATTAAAAGTAATGGTTCAGAGAATACTGCAAAACTGTCAAGTTTGGGAACATACACACAGGATGTGAACCAATAACAACACAAGAAACTACAGTCAGAACTGAAGGCATGTTGGGCCAAAGAGCCCCTTTCATAGCCTGGGTCTAATGTGCCTTTAATAAGCAGCATATTACAGGGGTGCCTGGGTGGCTCAGTTGGTTGAGCATCCAACTCTTGGTTTTTGCTTGAGTCATGATCACAGGGTCATAGGTCATTATCACAGGGTTGTGAGATCCAGCCCTGCATCAGGCTCTGTGCTCAGCAGGGAATCTGCTCAAGATTCTCTCTCTCTCTCTCTCTCCACTGCCCTTTCCCCCGCTTGCATGTGCACACTCTCCCACCCCCCAAATAAATAAATCTTTAAAAAAATAAGCAGCATATGCATTTTTCTGCATCCAAGTGTCTTAAAAGCACAGCCCAACTTTGTACTTGTCAAATCATCAATTCATCTTTTAACAATCATCTTGAATTAGACTTACTTCCTGGAAAAATTAGGAATTATTGCATTAGATTAAGTGTGCTACTAGAAATGGAATGGTTTCAGATATGCATCAAGTATTCTACTACTTGATTTTACACTTTTGTTGCATATGTGTAATCTCATTTTGCTACCATAATCTCCTCAAGGTCAGACACTCATTCCCAGCTTGGGAATCCTCAATAAATAGTAGAAGGATTTTAGTTCACTGTCTGACCAATTTAACATCTGTAAACAGGTTACAGAGATGACCATTTTAGAGGAAAACTAACAATATATATTTTGTAGGATTGAAAATGTTCATTTAATTGATCATCAGTAACATATACTTGATCATCAACAAAAACTCTAGAAAACATTTTTTCAAAACTAGGATTTAGAAAGTTATTTTTTATATATCTTTTCAACACTCATTCTCAACTAAAGAAATTTACTGTCATTGCCCTATCTTCAGGGTAAATATCAGGGCAGCCAGTCAATGATTGCTTGCTTTCTGGGCCATGAGTATTTCCATAGCAATTGTCTGTATGTTTAGAACGGTGGAGGATGGACAGCAGATTCATTGCTGGGAAATATAATATCTGTAATGGCCTTTGTCACATTTTGCAGCATATAAAACATTCCTGGGAGACAAATATGACTCACTTAGTTTGCAGCTAGCTCTTTAGGTTCCATCCGTCTTCACAGATGTGTCAGTAAAGACACTAACGGCATGGTGGAGTGTGTTCTTCAGGGAAGTTTCATTTACTCTTTAATGCAACAACCATTTATAAAATACTGCTAGAGAAAACAGTCATTTAAAAGAAACTCATCAGTGGCAATAACATTCATTCTGAAAGCTGATACAAATGAACCAAGCCAAAGCTGATTTAACTTCCTCGGAGATGTCCTCTACTGATTATCCCCTTCTAACACAGGAGAACAATCACAAAAGCTCAGGGAGGGAAGCTAATATTATCTTCTTTGCTCCTGATGCAGTTATGTGCTCCCACTAAAGGGCTTTCCTCCACAGAGTTACCATGTTTTGACCTTCAGCAAGCTAAGCCAACAATGCAACTCTCGACACCCATTTTTCTATGTGTTGCTCCATGATTATCTTATTGGAAAACGGCATGGTAAGAACATAACTGGTGAGAGAAATATAAATGTGTTCTTTTGTGTGTGCGTGTTTAACACAAGGTTAGAGACAGAGAAAAATTCTCCTTGAAAGAAAGAAAGAAAGAAAGAAAGAAAGAAAGAAAGAAAGAAAGAAAGAAAGAAAGAAAGAAAGGAAAAGAAAGAAAGAAAGAGAAAGAAAGAAAGAAAGAAAGAAAGAAAGAAAGAAAGAAAGAAAGAAAAGGAAAGAAAGAGAGAAGGAATGAATGTCTATTTCCATTAAACAACCAGAGGTGGTTCTTTAACAAAAAAATGGTAGAAGTGGATGGATTTTTCTCTGTCCTCTCCAATTAATTTCATAATAGCTCAGATAGGAGAAGTCACAGAAGAATGAGTATTCTTTTTCTCTGTGTGAGGGACTTCCTTCCATAGGAAAACAGCTTACTAGGAAAATGTACTTTAGCAATACTCTTAGCTCTCACTATGCTTATCTTGCCCATTATGGGTCTCAAGTTTTCAGACTAATCCCACTGACATGTTCTTTCTCAGGCTGTTTTTTATCTTCATCTCCTGAACCTTTGTTGTGTAATGCCATTGATCTAATATTATAATAATAAAATACATAGGAATGGTTTTTGATGAAATAATGATAGAATTATTCTAGGCCAAGTGCCAGTAGCTGGTAGTGGCTTAGAACCTATGACCTTTTGGAGTTTTGGCAAGTCCATCAAAACCTGCACACTGTCACCCAAAGAAGTTATTAGGTAGAAAGTTTTTAGGAAATGGTGTAGATTTAAAACATTATTTTGGTATTTGGTTGCTTTTATTCACCTGGCACCACACAGCTATCACTCGTCACTCCACTGTTCCTGTTCACTTCAAGATATAATTTCTTTGTCTCTGCTTGAAACTCATGATGCTGTCCATGATTTTCAAATCATCACAGTCCCCTTCTCATGTGTGATACAGTTCCTGGTTGTATACATACACACACACACACACACACACACACACACACACACACACACACACACAAAAGCCTACTGCATTTGCTAGATAACAACCAGCTGAGGAAGGGAAGCTCAAAACCATGGAAATTACACACTGGATCTTAGAAAAACTTTTCTGTAGCTAACAGATTAGGTACCAATCACTGTGTCAGCTAAATCAGTAGAGATTTAGTCATTTCTTTGAGACAACTGCAACTATGAGAGAAATGAGAGGAGAAATGGGGATAGAGGCTTTGGTTAAAACAGTTGTACAGTATTCTTATTCCAGAAATAGATTTTTTTCTGATGAGAATGAAAACATCTATTCATCAGACTACAGGAACCATCTAACATTGACCTTCCTACGTATCTTTTATTGGATTATATCCTACTTTATTTTTTTTAATTTTTAAAAAAATTGTTAAATTTAATACATGCTTTTTCCATTAGAAAGGTAGCATGGAGCATGAAAAATTATTTTCAGGCCATGTAAGAAAGTGTTACTGTAAGAACATGAACACTAGTACTAGACTTGGCTAACAACTATTAGCTGGAGAAAAAGGTTACATTCTTTTGGGATTGCACACTGTAGGGATATGCCAGGTATGTTTTCCAAAGCAATAATTCCATTAAAAAAAGACAGGACCTGTCTTTTTCAACAAATTGTGTTGAAATATTGAATATATGAATATGAAATAAAAGAAACAAACAAACCACAACCTGGCCCTTCCATATACCACATACAAAACTTAGCTTGAGATAGATCATAGACTTGACTGTAAGAGGTAAAATAAACTTCAAAAGAAAACATAAAAGAGAATCTTAATGAACTTGGAATAGACAACAATTTCTAGTGTGTACAGACAATTAATTTCAGGAGAATTAGTGAACAATGGGAATGAGAGATGATTGTTCACAATACAAGTATGGGCAAAAAGACTCTTTTACAGATAATATTTAAAGAACTACTACAAATCCACAAAAAAAGTCACACACACACGTCCCGAATTTTTTTAAAAATGGGTAAAAAGCTTGAAAATGGGTGAAAAGCATTATTCATCATGAAATACTAATTAAAACCACAATGATGCCATTCAGAATGGCAGGAAAGACTAATGACATCAAGTATAAGCTATGGTTTATAGCGGCTAAAATATTCATACATTGATGTGAGTATATTAATTTGTATAATCACTTAGGAAGACTGTAGATATCTATTAATACTAAAAATATAAGAATAACTTACAGCTCAGCAGTTCTATTATTAAGCATAGATCAAAGAGAAATGAATTAAAAAATAAAATAAATAATAAAGCTAGACTAAGCAAGAAATATGTATAGTAATGCCAACGACAATTTTTTCACAATAGCCCCAAATCAGAAAGATTCCAAGGATCCATCAGCAGTGTACTAGGGTAAAAACACAAATCTAGTGGGACCCTACAGAGTTATCCAAACAAAGTCCTGCTATATACAGTAACATGGTGGGCACAAACCCAGAAACAAAGGCTACATTTTTATCACTCCACTTACATGAAAGTCAACAGTAGAAAAAACACAAATGGTTTATTCTGGGTGAGGGTTATTGACTACGAGGTGCTCAACAAAACTTTCTGGAGTATTGAAATTTTGGAGCCACTCAAGTTGAACCGTGGCTAAGTAGGTATATGCACTTGTGAACATCCACTGAGTTATACATTTGCATTTTGTGTATTTCACTCTGTGTATGCTCTCCATAAATAAAAAGGTGAAATTAAGAAGTAGGGGCTATGAAGTGATCCATATTTTTCTTTGTGCAGGGAGCCTTAGTATTTGTTCTAGCCTCAGTTTGTGATAGGCCACAGTCACGTTTGGAATTAATCTGAGTATTTTAGCTGGGTCTCAAATGCCAGACTTCCTTCTGGAATGGCTTTCCTCTTTCACTGATCATGAATAAATCAGAGCTCTTAACTATTAAAATATTTATATCTCAAAAGTTAAAATCTGAGTTTTGGACTCTCTTGAATCCTTGGGGTGGCCAGCTGATAAACATACCTATTTCCTTTGCGCTAGTACACGAGAGTCCTAAAGGAATGTCACTGAAATGCACATGCAATTCAAGACAAGACATGTCACATGCCACCTACTAAGTACAACACTGTGTGTGTAAAGGGTGTTAAAAGCCTGTTGTTCCTTTGTTTGTTTTTTTAAAAATTTTCTGTCTTGATTCCCTTCTGAAAGCCCAGCCCTTAAACTACACTGCCCTACATGTGGACTAACACAAATAAACACCTAACACAGACACTTTCTTTCTTGGCTTCCAGAGCTCTGATATATTAATGCAAATAGAACTGATCCTGGAACTGAGTTGGAAAAGTACATGTAAATAAGACCAAATTTAAATTTCATTTTAAATAATGGTTGGGTTTTATATGCAAATGTAATGGCAATTATCAGGAAAGAAGTGACTTTGTAGTTTCAGGAACTCTGGAGGCAATAAGTTTCACTTCTTTCTAGATTTAATTTATCCTTTCAAAAGAGAGCCCAGTTTGTACTCATATTGATTTTGTTGGCACTGAAAATGTTTCCTTTTTATGATGTGTGTAATCTGTACCGAGCCACTGATATCTCAGCTTCCAATGGAAGAAAAAAGACATTGCCAATTCTGTCATTTTTCCATCATTTCCATTTTTCTTTACATAGTGTATGTCTGCTGGGACAAGAGGCCTTTAGAAAAAGAAAGAAAGAGCTAAAATGTAAGAGGGGCCTATAGAGAGAATGAAAGTCCCTCAGTAAACCCCCATTAAGGGGAATAAAAAGAAGAGAAAATCAATGAAGAATAAGAAATCAGAAGGATATTAGATATAGGGAGGGAAAAAGGTGATATTAACTACCATTACTCATTTAGTGTTTAGAGTACTACACATTCTAACTTTATAAAATGTGTTAATCTTCACAATTACTCACTGAGGTAGCAGAACAAGAAGAATGGAAGAGAGAAGTGAAGGAGAAAGAAGAAAGGAAAGAAAAGGGAGGCAGGAGCAGGGAGAGGAAGGTGGAGTAGAGAGGGGAAAGCTCCAAAAGCAATGTGATAGAAAGGAGGCCAGCTTCCAGGGTATGGGGCCTGCGTGGTTTACATGGGGCCCCCTGCTCAGAATGGTCTCGGATTTAGTTTAATGCCCTGCTGTCTCCTAATTGACAATCTTAATCATTTTTTAAGAAGAAGCCCTACATTTTCATTTCACACTGGGCCCTGCTAATTATGTGGCCCGTCCTGGGTACAATTTTGGTAAAAGATACAAAAGCAGAGAGAGTGTATTGCTAAACTTACAGGTCTCTGTTTCTGTAGTCCAGTTCTCAAGAAAAGAATTAGACTCTGGAAAGGGAGGAGAAAAAGGAAAGGGAAGAACTATAGTTTGGATTTAAAAAAAAACGATATTCTAGATTCATGTTTAGGAGGCTCAACACTCATAGACCATTTTCTTAAGAGAATTTTTATTTATTTATTTGACAGAGAGAGAGAGAGAGAGAGAGAGAGAGAGAGAACACAAGCAGGGGGAGTAGCAGGTAGAGGGAAAGGGAGAAGCAGACTCCCTAAGCAAAGAGCCCAATGTGGGGCTCAATCCCAGGACCCTGGGATCATGACCTGAGCCAAAGGCAGTTGCTTAACCAACTGAGCCACCCAGGTGTCCCTCATAGACCATTTTTGAGTTGGTACATACTTGTCCAGATATTTCTGTCAGTTGTTTTGAGTAGGTAGTGGGAGTGGTTTAGATGATGATGTAGTGTTAATATTGGGATAGGAAGACCTCAACTGGAATTTATTTCTGCTCACTTCTAGGGTCCAACGAATAGAGAGAAGCCTTCCAAATTTCAGCATGATATACACCATTATCTGTTAATGTTAGAGTGTTTCCTTATATAAGGCCCAACCTGAGGAGGTGGGAGTGACTGCTTTCTTCACTTAAGGATGATATGACAGCTCACAAGACATATAGTTATTGTAGTATCTCAAAAAGAAATATGAAATGGGTGAATGTGAAACAAAATTAAAAACTGTGCTGGCAAGATGTATTTATTTAAATTCAGGTATTTTGGGAGTAAATAAATTCCAGTTCACGTGGAAGCCCCTTGTTCCCTCTCCTTCATTTGCATGGCCCTCCTTCTCCCTCCCCTTCCTTACAGAGACTTCAGAAACTACACAGAGAACAAAAGAAGGTGACACTTAGCATATACCTCAGGATATCGGGATACAAAAAGGCTTCCGACACAAAATAGAATCAATTGAATGTGGCTTGTTACTTCAGTTGGGAGTATTGTCCTTCCTTGGGAGGAATGGGAGAAGGGAAGGGAATATAAAAGGGTTCTGATTGTCAAATCCAACATGTATGGGGGGTTCCCCATACCATCAAGCAATTCTCTGCAACAACCACCTCAGAGCCCTACAATTTAACTCAACTCTAACACTACCTATGTGGAGACAGCGGCAGATCCCACAGGATAAGGGCTCAGTTCCATCAGACCGCCCCCCACTTCAGATGCCAATCCCAAGTAGCTTTGTCCAGTTTTGCTACAAATCAGAGGTTCTCACAACTCATTCCTCAAGTTTAATTTGCCAGCTAGGCTCACAGAACTCAGGGAAACATATTTGCCAGTTCACTGAAGGACATGATAAAGGATACAGATGAACAGTCAGATGAAGAGATACATAAAGTGAGGTCTGGGGGGTCCCACTGTAGGAGCTTCTGTCCCCGTGGAGTTGGGTCAGGTCACACTCCTGGTGTGGATATATTCACCAATCTGGAAGCTCTCTGAACCCCGTATTTTGGGATTTTCATGGAGGTTTCCTCACACAGCCACTATGCATCATCAACTCCATTTCCAGCCTTTCTTCCTTCTCAGGAGAATGAGGAGCTGGGCCAAAAATTCCAAACTTCTAATAATCATGGTTTGTTCCTGCCAGTGACCAGACCCCATCCAAGAGCCCACCCAGAGTCACCTCACTAAAATAAAATATATTTCTACCCCACAGGAAATTACAAAGATTTCACGAGCCCTGTGTCATGAACAGGAGTCAAAGACCAAATATTAGTCATATTAGCAAAAGATTTCCTGATGCTCTTATTGCTTAGGAGATGACAATGGTTTCAGGAGCTCTCTGCTAGGAACCAGGGTGGGGCAGGGGAGAAACCAATATATATTTCTATAATGTCACGGAACCTAACAGGGCTAAATTCTTCATTTGAGGGATTGAAAGAAATGAGGATTAACAATGATGAAAGACAGAAAATATGAATAGTCAATAGGACATGAACCTAAGACACCCTATAGTTGTTCCCCGAAGCCCTGGTTTCGTCCTGGGGTAAAAGGAGCAAGTTGGATAAATCAAGAGCACAAAAAGTTTGCCCTGAAAAAATAGTTGACTAAAGAAGCATTTAAAAGGGTGCCTAGTGGCTCAGTCAGTTAAGCGACTGCCTTTGTCTCAGGTCACGATCCCAGGGTCCTGGGATCAAGCCCCGCATCAGGCTCTCCAATCAGCAGCGAGTCTGCTTCTCCCTCTTCCTCTGTGATCTCTCTCACTTTCACTCTCTCTCAAATAAAAAAAAAGCATTTAAAATGGGTGAGAGGTTTAAGAAAATAATAGGTCTTGATTACAAAGTAAATAAGTGAGTTTCTTGGGATAAGGTCTAGATGAGCTCAATGAAAGTTTTACAAAACTAATACTGAGAAAGAAATGATAATGGCAGAGTCAGAGTAACAATAGAAGAAAAAAATAATATCCATCTACCTAGCTTAAGAAGACAGAGGAAATACTCTGTAAGAAAAGAGATTGAGAGGAGGAGGAGCAAGATGGCGGAGGAATAGGAGACCTAAATTTCATCTGGTCCCAGGAATTCAGCTAGATAGGTATCAAACCATTCTGAACACCTACGAACTCAACAGGAGATTGAAGAAAAGAATAGCAGCAACTCTCTGAACAGAAAAGCGACCATTTTCTGGAAGGTAGGATGTGCGGAGAAGTGAATCTTAGGTGATATTCGGGTACATAGAAGGCAGGGGGAGGGAGCCTCCATCAGCCGCTATGGGCAAGTGATAGAGCAGCAGAGCACAAAATTGGAACTTTTAGAAGTCAGCTCCGCTGAGGGACGTCGATCCAGTGGTTAAGCGGGGGGGTGGAACCCTCACTGGGAAAGTGTGGTCTCAGGACCCTAGGGGCCACAGAAAGACTGGGGGTGCCTGAATGCAGCAGAGCTCCCAGGTACAGGAGTGGGGAGGCTGGCTGCAAAGACGGAGCCAAGGAATGGGCTCTCAGCTCTGGGTTGCCATAAACCAGGATCCATAGCACTGTTGGGCCACTGCACCTCCAGCAGGGACCCAACAAGTGGCAGGTCTGGGGAGACTCCTCTTCCTCCCCTGGGAGGAGCACACGGGAGCACACTGCAGGAATCTGCTGGGTTTGGAGACTCCAAACGGGGTCCTGTGAAAAGACAGAAACAGTCACAGGCCGGGGGAGCACGGAGTGCGGCTGGAGACCGGGGACACAGGAGTGATTGACTGCTTTTCTCTGGGGACTCACTGAGGAGTGGGGCCCCGAGTTCTTGGCTGCTCTGGGGTGGAGACTGGGAGGTTGCCAATTTCACTCTCATCCTCCAGGCTATAGGGAAAGGCTGCAGGGAACAAAAACTCCAGAGAGCAAACCTGAGCATATTATTTAGCCCCGCCCCTGGCAAGGGCGGGGCAATTCCGCCTCCCACAAAGACATTTGAGAATCACTGCAATAGGCCCCTCCCCAAGAAGATCAGCAAGAACAGCCAGCAAAGACCAAGTTTACCGGTCAAGGAGAACTGCAGAAATCCAGCACTAGGGGAATATAGCACATAGAATTCCTGGCTTTTTCCCCCCTGATTCTTTAGTCTTTCAAAGTTAATTTTTTAAATTTTCTTTCTTTTTTTCTTTTTTGAACTTTTCTTTTTCCCTTTTTCAACCAACATCTTATCAATCCCTTTTTTTAAATCTTTTTTAATTTTCATTTTTAGAGTCATATTCTATCTCTTCATTGTAGTTAACCTTATTTTTTGTATATGTAAGTTTTTCTCTTTAAAATTTTGGGATGCAGTTTCTTCTAACAGACCAAAATATACCCTAAATCTCTAGTGTATGGCTCTGTTCTACTCTGCTGCCTAATCACATTCTCTCCCTTTTTTTTAAATTTTTCTTCTTTCTTTTTTCAATGAACTTCTTATCAATTCCCTTTATAAAGTCTTTTATAATTTTCATCTTTACAGTCATATTCCATCCCTTCATCATATTTACCCTTATTTTTGTACATATATAAGTTTTTCATTCTTTAAAATTTTGGAAGACAGTTTCTTTTAACACACCAAAATACACCCAAAATCTAGTGTGTGGCACTGATCTATTCACCAGCCTGATCATATCTGACCATATTCTTTCTTTTTTTCTTTTTTCTTTCTTTCCCTTTGTTTTCCTCCAGTTTCAGGTGTCTTCTGATTTGTTTAGTGTATATTTTTCTGGGGTCGTTGTTACCCTATTAGCATTTTATTCTCTCATTTATCTATTCTCTGGACAAAATGACAAGATGGAAAAACTCACCTCAAAAAAAAAAGAAAAAGAGGCAGTACCAACTGCCGGGGACGTGATCAAAATGGACATTAATAAGATGTCGGAACTAGAGTTCAGAATGACCATTTTAAAGATACTAGCTGGGCTTGAAAAAAGCATGAAAGATACTAGAGAAACCCTTTCTGGAGAAATAAAAGAACTAAAATCTAACCAAGTCAAAATCAAAAAGACAATCAAAAATGGAGGCTCTAACTGCTAGGATAAATGAGGCAGAAGAGAGAATTAGTGATATAGAAGACAAAATTATGAAAAATAAAGAAGTTGAGGAAAAGAGAGATAAACAACTACTGGATCATGAGGGGAGAATTCGAGAGATAAGTGATACCATAAAGCAAAACAATATTAGAATAATTGGGATCCCAGAAGAAGAGGAAAGTCAGAGAGGGGAAGAAGGTAAACTGGAGCAAATTATAGTGGAGAACTTCCCAAATCTGGGGAAGGAAACAGGCATCCAAGTCCAGGAGGCACAGAGAAGTCACCTCAAAATCAATAAAAATAGGTCAACACCTTGACATCTAATAGTAAAACTTACAAGTCTCAGATACAAAAAGAAAATCCTTAAAGCACCCCGGGACAAGAGGTCTGTAATCTACAATGGTAGAAACATTAGATTGGCAACAGACCTATCCACAGACACCTGGCAGGCCAGAAAGGACAGGCATGATATATTCAGAGCACTAAACGAGAAAAATATGCAGCCAAGAATACTATATCCAGCTAGGCTGTCACTGAAAACAGAAGGAGAGATAAAAAGCTTCCAGGACAATCAAAAACTAAAAGAATTTGCAAACACGAAACCAGCCCTACAAGAAATATTGAAAGGGGTTCTCTAAGCAAAGAGAGAGCCTAAAAGTAACAGACCAGAAAGGAAAAGAGATAATACACAGTAACAGTCACCTTACAGACAATACAATGGCATTAACTCATATCTTTCAATAGTAACCCTGAATGTAAATGGGCTAAAAGCCCCAATCAAAAGACACAGGCTATCAGATTGGATAAAAAACAAGACCCATCAATATGCCGTCTGCAAGAGACTCATTTTACCTAAGGAAACCCCAAGATTGAAAGGGAGGGGGTGGAAAACCATTTACCATGCTAATGGACATCAAAAGAAAGCAGGGGTGTAAATTCTTATATCAGACAAATTAGATTTTAAACCAAAGACTATAATAAGAGATGAGGAAGAACACTATATCCTACTTAAGGAGTCTATCCAACAAGAAGATCTAACAATTGTAAACATCTATGCCCCTAACATGGGAGCAGCCAATTATATAAGCCAATTAATGGCAAAAGCAAAGAAACACATTGACAACATTACAATAATAGTAGGGTACTTTAACACCCCCTCACTGAAATGGACAGATCATCTAAGCAAAAGATCAACAAGGAAATAAAGGCTTTAAATGACACTGGACCAAATGTACTTCACAGATATATGGAGCATTCAATCCCAAAGCAACAGAATAGACATTCTTCTCTAGTGCCCATGGAACATTCTCCAGAATAGATCACATCCTAGGTCCCAAATCAGGGCTCAACTGGTACCAAAAATTGGGATCATTCCCTGCATATTTTCAGACCACAATGCTTTGAAACTAGAACTCAATCACAAGAGGAAAGTTGGAAAGAACTCAAATACATGGAGGCTAAAGAGCATCCTACTAAAGAATGAAAGGATCAACCAGGAAATTAAAGAAGAATTTAAAAAATTCATGAAAACAAATGAAAATGAAAAATGAAAACACAACTGTTCAAAATCTTTGGGATGCAGCAGAGACGGTCCTAAGAGGAAAGTATATAGCAATACAAGCCTTTCTCAAGAAACAAGAAAGGTCTCAAAACACAACCTAAACCTACACCTAAAGGAGCTGGAGAGAGAACAGCAAATAAAGCCTAAATCCAGCAGGAGAAGAGAAATAATAAAGATCAGAGCAGAAATCAATGAAATAGAAACCAAAAGAACAGTAGAACAGATCAATGAAACTAGGAGCTGGTTCTTTGAAAGAATAAGATTGATAAACCCCTGGCCAGACTTATCAAAAAGAAAAGAAAAAGGACCCAAATAAATAAAATCAGGAATGAAAGAGGAGCAATCACAACCAACACCAAAGAAATACAAACAATAATAAGAACATATTATGAGCAACTGTATGCCAGCAAATTAGACAATCTGGAAGAAATGGATGCATTCCTAGAGATGTAGCAACTACCAAAACTGAACCAGGAAGAAATAGAAAACCTGAACAGACCCATAACCAGTAAGGAAATTGAAGCAGTAATCAAAAATCTCCCAATATACAAGAGCCCAGGGCCAGATGGCTTCCCAGGGGATTTCTACCAAACATTTGAAGGAAAATTAATACCTATTCTTCTGAAACTGTTCCAAAAAATAGAAATGGAAAGAAAACTTCCAACTCGTTTTATGAGGCCAGCATTACCTTGATCCTAAAACCAAAGACCCCATCAAAAAGGAGAATTACAGACCAATATCCCTGATCAACATGGATGCAAAAATTCTCACCAAAATACAAGCCAATAGAATCCAAAGGTACATTAAAAGGATTATTCACCATGATCAAGTGGGATTATTCCTGGGCTGCAAGGTTGGTTCAACACCCGCAAATCAATCAGTGTGATACAATACATTAATAAAAGAAAGAACAAGAACCATACGATCCTCTCAATAGATGCAGAAAAAGCATTTGACAAAGTACCGCATCCTTTCTTGATTAAAACTCTTCAGAGTGTAGGGATACAGGGTCCCTACCTCAATATCAAAAAGCCATCTATGAAAAACCCACAGCAAATATTATTCTCAATGGGGAAAAACTGAGAGCTTTCCCCCTAAGGTCAGGAACATGGCAGGGATGTCCACTATCACCACTGCTATTCAACACAGTACTAGAAGTCCCAGCCAAAGCAATCAGACAACAAAAAAGGCATCAAAGGCATCTGAATTGGCAAAGAAGAAGTCAAACTCATTCTTTGCAGATGATATGATAATTTATGTGGAAAACCCCAAAGACTCCATCCCAAAACTCATACAGGAATTCAGTATAGTGGCAGGATATAAAATCAATGCACAGAAATCAGTGGCTTTTCTATACACCAACACCAAGACAGAAGAAAGACAAATTATGGAGTCGATCCCATTTACAATTGCACCCAAAACCATAAGATACCTAGGAATAAATCTAACCAAAGAGGCAAAGAATCTGTACTCAGAAAACTATAGAATACTCATGAAAGAAACTGAAGAAGACACAAAGAAATGGAAAAACGTTCCATGCTCATGGATTGGAAGAACAAATATTGTGAAGATGTCAATGCTACCTAGAGCAATCTACACATTTAATGCAATCCCCATCAAAATACCATCCACTTTTTTCAAAGAAATGGTACAAATAATCCTAAAATTTGTGTGGAACCAGAAAAGACCCCCAATAGCCAGAGGAATGTTGCATCACAAAGCCAGTGGCATCACAATTCTATACTTCAAGCACTATTAAGAAGCTGTCATCATCAAGAGAGTATGGTACTGGCACAAAAACAGACACATCGATCAATGGAACAGAATAGAGAGCCCAGAAATGGACCCTCAACTCTATGGTCAACTAATCTTTGGCAAAGCAGGAAAGAATGTCCAATGGAAAAAAGTCTCTTCAACAAATGGTGCTGGGAAAATTGGATAGCCACATGCAGAAGAATGAAACTGGACCATTTCCTTACACCACACACAAAAATAGACTCAAAATGGATGAAAGACCTCAGTGTGAGACAGGAATCCATCAAAATCCTAGAGGAGAACTCAGGCAGCAACCTTTTCGACCTCAGCCACAAACTTCTTCCTAGACACATCGCCAAAGGCAAGGGAAGCAAGGGCAAAATGAACTATTGGGAGTTCATCAAGACAAAAAGCTGTTGCACAGCAAAGGAAACAGTCAACAAAACCAAAAGACAACCGACAGAATGGGAGAAGATATTTGCAAATGACATATCAGATAAAGGGCTAGTATCCAAAATCTATAAAGAACTTACCAAAGTCAACACCCAAAGAATAAATAATCCAATCAAGAAATGGGCAGAAGACATGAACAGATATTTCTCCAAAGAAGACATCCAAATGGCCAACAGACACATGAAAAAGTGCTCAACATCACTCGGCATCAGTGAAATCCAGATCAAAACCTCAATGAGATCCTACCTCACAACAGTCAGAATGGCTAAAATTAACAAGTCAGGAAACGACAGATGTTGGCGAGGATGCGGAGAAAGGGGATCCCTCCTACACTGTTGGTGGGAATACAAGCTGGTGCAGCCACTCTGGAAAACAGTATGGAGGTTCCTCAAAAAGTTGAAAATAGAGCTACCGTACGACCCAGCAACTGCACTACTGGGTATTTACCCCAAAGATACAAATGTAGTGACCTGAAGGGGTATGTGCTCCCCAATGTTTATAGCACCATTGTCCACAATAGCCCAACTATGGAAAGAGCCAAGATGTCCATCAACAGATGAATGGATAAAGAAGATGTGGTGTATATATACAATGTAACAGCCATCAAAAAAACGAAATCTTGCCATTTGCAATGACGTGGATGGAATGACAGTATTATGCTAAGTGAAATAAGTCATCAGAGAAAGACAAATATCATATGATTTCACTGATATGAGGAATTTAAGAAACAAGACAGAGGAGCATAGGGGAAGGGAGGAAAAAATGAAACAAGATAAAACCAGAGAGGGAGACAAACCATAAGAGACCCTTAATCTCAGAAAACAAACTGAGGGTTGCTAGAGTGGGGAGGGGGTGGGAGGGATGGGGTGGTTGGGTGATGGACATTGGGGAGGGTATGTGCTATGGTGAGCGCTGTGAATTGTGTAGGACTGATGAATCACAGACCTGTACCTCTGAAACAAATAATACATTATATGCTAAAATAAAGAAGATAGTAGGAAGGGAAAAATGAAGTGGGGGAAATCAGAGGGGGTGACGAACCATGAGAGACTATGGACTCTGAGAAACAAACTGAGGGTTCTAGAGGGGAGGGGGGTGGGGGGATAGGTTAGCCAGGTGATGGGTATTAAGGAGGGCACATATTGCATGGAGCACTGGGGGTTATATGCGAACAATGAATCATGGGACACTACATCAAAAACTAATGATGTAATGTATGGTGATTAATATAATAAAATAAAATTATAAAAAAATACAACTGGCAAAGGAGCAGGGGAAAAAAGAGACACAGAAAGAACGTCTGTGTCAGGGAAAGGGATATTTTAGGTGCAGGAACTACAGAAGGCAATAAGATGCTGGGTAGTATTTCTCCATCGTTTGAAGGAATGTCATAAAATGTGTTAATCATTAAAGGAGCCAAATGCTTTTAGATACCTCATGCATGTGTTATCTTTAAATAAATCTGAAGCTAGTGAACAAAAAAAAAGAGATTGAGAGCTTAAGAACTTAAGATAAAAGTCCAAGCTAGAAATTTATTAAAAATAGTAAAAAAGTAGAGATACATTCATATTTGCCTGGTTTAAAAATCAGCTAATTTATACTTAATTATTAATCAGACAGAGTCAGTGGGCCTGAAAATTCAGATAAATTGATGGATAATGATACACAAATACACAAATAGATAACAGAAGAGACAATTTAAAAGAATGAAGTTAAATGACATTCTCAAATAATTATTTCATCCAAAAAAGCCAGTAAAATATTTAAAGCTAAAAATATATACAAAATAAAAGGGGAAACATACCTTAAACTTTTGAAAGTCCTACTGTGCAGCTGCACAAGATATGGGATGATCCAACAGGGTAGACCACTGATTAATGTGGAGGACTTAACAAGTATAATTTTCAAGACACCGTTCAGATGACAGACCCTATTCTGCCCCAAGCTCATGTTCATTTCAGGGCCTTGGACAAAGAAAATAAGGACCAAATATAAGATGAAATTTTAAAGGTTTTAAAGGTTTATGGGAGACATTTGTCAGAAGAAAAGAACCATTAGTTAGGATTTGGAGACCAGAGCTGCTAATGATGCAGATTTCTAAATTTACGAATCATTGCAAGAAGAAAGAAACATTTAAAATACCTTTGGGAGATACTACCAAGAGAGTGGTTATTAAGTCCAAGTGAATTTTCTATGAATGGAACACTGTGACAAGTTCCCTTTGCCTCTGCTTTCTCCTGTTCTGCCAATAACACTAAGTCTCTGCCTTGGTCCTGGCCAGGAACAGCAACATGGGCTTATAGATTTTGTATTGATAGTGAGGTGACCTAGTGTTTTCTGCTCCCATTGCAAGATCTGGTATTAAAATCAAATAAATTGGACTTCTTGCATTGTTCAGTCTTCATCATGTGGATCTGCCATTCAAACAGACCATTATGTACCATATCCTTCAAGGAAATATTCCTTTTTCATGACAACCATTACATATGATATGGTGAGATGTCTAAGCCACAGCATCAAATAATTAATGATTAAGGCGCATTTACTATTTTTACTCTGTAGGTTACCTATTTTCAATGAAGCAGTTTGGAATGCTGAACTGGCTCACCTCACTATATTGGAAGGAGTCCCAAGATGCTCAAGTGATGAAGTAATCTGAATTAAGTCTAAAGGAAACTCTTTTGTCTGAGAAAATGAACTAAAAATTGAGAAAAGAGGATCTTTGACATTAAATTTTTTAACTTAAATGCAAAGTAAAGGGAACTGTATTTGGGGCTTTTTATCTCACTAGGTACTTATTAATGAATGAAAAGCTACAGTCAAACGTGCGGCTATAAGACACTGGAGTCTCTTGTACTTCAGCCGATCTTGTTGGTTATATTTTGAGTTCAGGGCCCAGACTACTCTTTGTCTGGGCCACCGTTGTGTTTGTGATGAGCAACCTTGAGGAATGAAGTAATATTTCTCTGCAGAAAAGGACAGACTTACTAATAGGAGGCTATAAAGCAGTGGGTTCCCCAGACTCAGCATTCTCCTGTAAGACAAACTACTGCATGTTCGGGTATCTAGCCCAGTGGTACTCAACTAGAGTGATTTTCTTCCCCAGAAACATTTGGGAATGTCTGGAGACATTTACTGTGGAGATGTTTGGAACACACACACACACACACACACACACACTATACATACACACAGTATGTGATAGGTATATATACAGAGAGAGAGAGAAATAGCAAAAAAGTGTATTGTACAAATGGACGCTAGTAATGGCTGCGTTTCTTAAAATGTGTAGTATTTAGTGACCTGAATTTGATACCTTGACACAGCAAATGACCATGCACACCCTGTGCCCAGCCATCAGTAACCCAGCCATTAGGCACTTTCTGGAGGCAGCAATAGCACTTGCCTTACAGTACGTAAGATAAAACAAACAAAAAACTCACTGCACTCAAAATAAGATCGTCTATTGTTCCCTGGATAGTTACTTCTTTTAATTAGCAATAGTCTTAATTTATTAGATTTTATTAAGAAATAAGTGGGAAAAAGTAATCCTTAAAGCTCTTGTGACAGTTAATTTTATATGTCAACTACAATGGGACACAGAGTACCCAGGTATTTGGCCAAACATTATTCTAGGTGCTTCTGTGAGGGTGTTATTGGATGAAATTAACTTTTCAATCAATAGACTGAATAAAACTGATTGCTCTCCCTTATGTGGGTGGGCTTCATCCAATCTGGTAAAGGCTTGAATAGAACAAAGTTGACCCATGAGTAAGAGAATTCTCCAGCCTGGTAACTTTTGAACTGGAACACTGGCTCTTCCTGGTTCTAAAGCACCTTCTGGCCTTCCTTCAGACTCAAACTAGGACATGTGTATATATATAATTTATAAATAGGATATATGTACCATATGTATCATATATATGTATCTATGTCGTATATAATATATATCATACCCATCTGGTTCTGTTTCTCTGGAAAGCCCTAACAGAGTTCTTTATGCATTAAAAAAAGTTGATTTTTTTTTAAAGGAATCATCTTTTTCCTTATGCTCTATGCTCTTTCTTTTACACTTGCCTTGATATCAGTACATTTCTCACAATATTTTGACTACTTATGCATAAGATATGAGACAAAACTGTGTCTTATTTACTAAAACATTTCCAAGGTTGCTGATATCTGGTGCACATGTGCATTAATGGTTTCAGCACTATGCCAGTATAAATGAATGTGTAATTAAAAACAAATTAATGCCTGGATTATAATTCTTAATTCATTCTTTAAAAAATTCAAATAATGCCTATAGCAACAACAATTATCATCAATGGGTAAAAAAATCCTTCCATTCAATTCTAAGCTGCAAAATATGAAATGAATCATACTATCAACCAACATTTTGAGAAACATATTTCTGCTGCCCACTCTTCCAACAAACATAATGGTCCATGGTGCATTTTTTTTTCTTGTTTACTGCTTTCTGAATGATGTATACTGTGAAGATTTAAAAAAATAAATTCAGCCATTTCCAGGATTACTTTGATTCTAGACCAGATCATCTTTCCAATGCCTGCACTGCTGTCAATCTTTCCAAAATTTTACATCCAGTAGAGGAATCAAATCTTTTCACTCTTTCAAAACTCTGGAAGGAATTTCCATCACATTTTAAGGTAAGGAAAGATGGCCTACACACCCTGCTTCAATTTTTCTCAAACTGGATTTACATTAAGATAACCTGGACAGCTTTGATAACATACCTATGCCCCAGACCTATCCAAAACCATATACATGAGATTCTCTGGGGGAAAGGCCAGGGTAACCTTTTTTTTTTTTTTTTTTTTTTACAGCTCCCCAGAGTTGAAAACCACTCTCTCCTCCTTGTCCTGGCTCTGGCATGCCTTTCTGAATTACTCCCTTAACATTTTCTTCCTTGCTTATGTAACTCCAGCCCCATTGGCCTTTTGTGGTTCCTTGAATAAGCCAAACTTGCTTTCAAACCTAGAAACTTCACCTGGTGGTTGCTTGTGGTCCTCACATCCTCATTTTATCATTTCTCTCATGTCTCTGCTCAAGAAAAATTCCTCTTGCACCTTATGAAGCACATTGGTCTACTTCATTTTTCTTCATAGAACTTATCACTCTGACATGCATGTATGGTAGGTGCTTCCATCTCTCCCACCGGAACACAGGGTTGATAAGGGCAGGATCATTTTCTGTCTTTTCCTTGATCTACCTTTCATTTTTAAAACTTTTAATGTTTTAAACTTTTAATGTTTAAAATATAAGCACTTCATAAATAATGCCAAATGGAAAAACATATCAACTGGAAGCCTAAAACAAAAGACTGGTGATAATGTCAGAAAATGTCTGATGACCTGATGTATGTCCTTTTCTCATATTATAATCTACTTGGCAGCAAATATAGGGACCTCTGAAGTTAGAGGGGGAAAAAATGGAACTAGGGTATTAAACCAGGAACCAATTTTGTAGGGCTATAGACTGCTTGGTAGTATGGTCCAGTAGCTATACCACCTTCTGATATAGTCTGTGACACAAAAATACTTGATATATAATCCAATAATCTTGCATTTCATTTCCTCTTCCATCAAGTTGAGAATTAGGCTTACTTTCTCATCTCATTTTAGTCTTTTATGGAGAGCTGGGGTGGACATCTTAGGAACACTTCTCTCTCTGAGGATATGGATTATATAAAAACAAACTTACAGGGTTTTGGAGTAACATGAACTAGAGACAGGGTCTGATTTTTGCTAGTAATCCCTTAGTCAAAAATTCATGGATATGATTGACATACAGTTAGACTGGCTTATTAGGAATATCATTAATAAGAGGAAAGGAACAATATATAATTTTCACCTGGCTGTATGCTTCCTACAGATAACTAGGGACCCCATCCCTGACACAGTTCCTTTGAGAATCTGTTCTGCTCTTTGTTTCTTCCCCTAAATGCCTGCATTCATTCATTCTTATTGTATGTGATTAGTGTGAGATGGTGCTATGCATACTTGCATTAGCATTTCCATGTCAATTTGCTTTAAATACTAGCAAATTAGAAGCAATGACACTGTCTGCTTAGCTCCAGTTATAATTTTTAAGACAGCACCAGCTTCTCTCAAATAGCTTTACTTTTACATGGATAACAATAAATATTTCTTTGCTTTCTATTTCTCTTCAATTGAATCACAAAAATTTTTGCTTGCATTTCTGTAACCAAAATCAGCTGCTGTGATGTTTCATAAAGGAGACATTGCATATTCTTTTTTTAAAATTCCAGTGTAGGGGCACCTGGGTGGCTCAGTTGGTTAAGCATCTGACTTCAGCTCAGGTCATGATCTCAGGATCTTGGGATTGAGTCCCCCATCTGGGCTCCTTGCTCAGCGGGGAGCCTGCTTCTCCCCTTGCCTGCCGCTCCCCCTGCTTGTGCTCTTTCTCTCTCAAATAAATAAAATCTTAAAAAAATTTTTTTTTAAATTCCAGGGTAGTACAATATAGTGATTCAAAAATTCCACATATTACTCAGCACTCATCAAGATAAGTGTACTCTTTTTTTTTTTTAAGTCAACTTGGGGCTTAAACTCACAACCCTGAGATCAAGAGTCTCATGCTTTACCAACCTGAGCCAGCCAGATGTCTCAAGGTAAGTGTACTTTTAATCCCCTTCACCTATTTCACCCATCCCGCCACTCACCTCCCCTCTGGTAACCATATGTCTGTTCTCTGTAGTTAAGAGTCTGGGGCACCTGGGTGGCTCAGTCAGTTAAGTGTCTCTTGATTTTGGCTCGGGTCATGATCTCAGGGTTGTGAGATAGAGCCCTGCATCAAGCTCTGTGCTACGTGTGGAGTCTGCTTAAGATTCTCTCTCCCTCTCCCTCTGTTCCTCTCCCCTTAACTACCCCCCCCACCCCCTGGTGCATGCTCTCACTCTCTGCTCTCTCTGAAAAGAAAAAAAGGAGTCTGTTTTTTGGCTTGTCTCTCTCTCTTTTTTTCCTTTTTTCATTTGTTTTGTTTCTTAAATTCTACATATGAGTGAAATCATATGGTAGTTGTCTTTCTCTGACTGGCTATATTTTGCTTAGCATATATTCTCTAGATCCATCCACGTTGTTGCCAATGGCAAGATGTCATTCTTTTATATGTCTGAGTAACATTCCATTTTACCACATCTTTTTTTCCATTTATCAATGGCCACTTGGACACTTGGAGATAATGCCTGCTCTTGCGGTACGGGTATTGTTTTCTACAGCTTTGAATTATGGATTTTAGCTGCAACATCTTCAGCACATTTGACAATATTAAGCTACTTGGTACAGGACATGCTTTTCAGATATGACACCGTAGACTTGACACAGTGACTGGCTACTGAACAAGAGTTTCAAAACTAGCTTCTCTGACTCAGTTTTCTAACAGTTTGAGCTAAATATGAACTAATGTAAGCCTTGTATATAAAGTGTCCCATGTGTTGAAGGGGCCTACAAAATCCTCTACTATGATGGAAACTGGCCCCTTATAAAATAATTTTGCCCCACTACTTCCACAAAGCCCCTTGAATGCCACATTAATCACTGTTATTTGACTTATTATGCCAGTGAAATCAAAACAGAGGTGGTGTTTTGCCTGCAGTCTCTGAGCTACTAAGTGAAACAGATCTCTTCCAAAATCTCCAAACACCCCTCCTCTAAAAACAATGTTTCTTTTACCCTGGGTTTGATGCAAAATTTCCCCATCTGAACTGACATGTTTTTCTTAAGCATCAACATGGAGCCATACTTGCGTCTGCTGAATCACACTTCTGTTTTTCCATGTCTTTACTCTTTCTCAGAGAAAAAGTGTCCTCATATTCTTATGCACCATATCCCTTCACTCCCTGAATACCAGTTGTTATATCTAGAGAGCTATCTTCCATTTTCATTCTTTTCCTATCTTCATAACTTATGCTTATTTCATTGAAAAGTAATAAACCAAAATATAAGTAGCCAGTCCCAAGAGGCATATTTGAAGAGTGAGGATGATCTAGAGACACTTAATACAGCACAGTTCCACCACACATCAACTTTGTTACCTTTTCCTACTATCAACATATTTGTGGTTGAATTTACAAATTGTTAATGTTTTCTATAATAGTATTAATGGCAAGACCAAAATTACCTGCTATAATGATTGAGATGGACAAATTAAATTATATATAGAAAATCACAATATTAACCAAAGCACTTTTCAAGTGTACAGGATTGTCAACTGTCTCAACTGTTGTTTCCACTATTCTCAGAGACTTACATCACCACAGTACATTTTATGTACTTTATCTTCTAGCTAGGGTCAGGGCCTACTTCTCACACTGGGTGGATATGATAACTCCTGAAAGATTAGACTTCTCTCCAGATTGGAGCAAGACCTAGCATTGTTCTGAACACAAAGGGCATGATCAGGCCCACTCATACAGTTCCTCTCAATTATAGAGAATTTCTCATATCCTGTTCCATCTTCACAGAGCAGCAAAAATCATGAAGTTTGCATATCTCTGGTTTACAACCAAGATGCACTATGACTGTGAGACCCAGAATTCAGGAAGCAATTATATCTTCAGAAAATCACACACAAAGGTCACACAGTTCTCTGGAGTCAGTATTACCAGAACACTTTAAGACTGGAAGAAAATAACTCTAAAGTCGATATTCACTCGAGGTACCCTGAGTAGTGATTTTGAAGAGGGTTAATGTGTTGGAACATGGTTGGGAGAAAACCAACCTGGTGGTTGAATTTGAGCCGCTGATTTTTTGTTTAATTAATTCAATTGATCTTCCCTTTGTTCTTCTACAGTACTTTTGTTTCATCCTCCATAATCAAGAGGATTTATCATGCAGAAGAAACGTTTGCAAAGGCTGTTTTTTGCCTTTGCCTAATGTAAAAAGGTATCACAAGGATTTCAACAGGGCAAACAGAGGAATGTGAGAAGAATAACAGAAGCCTGGAGAAAGCAGTGTGCAGACTACAAAGTAATTTAGTGGCCAGAAAAGGAGGGGGTTCCTACTCATACACTACAATTTGGCAGAGACTCTATGGTTTATCTCTCCTATTAGCTTAAAAACAGTCCCTGAAATTCAAACAGCTCACCTATTAGCCTAAAACAGTCCCAGAAATTTAAAAAAATTATTAGATTAAAGCATCTAGTAAAATATAAATATAATACCTGGCAGGTTTCTTACGCTGATGAAGATTGTTAATATGTTATATAAATTACATGAAGTTGGCATATTTGAAAAGTGTAGCTGGCTTTGTGAATGGAAAGACCATCACTAGAATCTATGGATTTGAATTTTAAGATAGTGTATTTTGTACCTAATAATGAAGACATATTTAAGTTCTGGAGTTCTCTAACAATGCAGTGGTGGGGGGGCGGGCAGTGACCTGTTGCTTAGGTAAATAGCAGGCTTTTTGTCATGGCAAGTATTCAGTCTGCAATTCATATTATGGAATAGCACTGTCTAAAGGAAACAAAATGTGAACCAGAAATGTGAGTCACATATGTAATTATAAGTTTTCTAGCTGTCTCATTAAAAGAGAATTTAAAAAATTAAATAATGTATTTTATTTAACACAATATAGCTAAAATATTATCATTATACCACATAATCAATATAAAATGAGATTTTTAAATGTTTTTACACTAAGTATTTGAAATTCCATGGGAATTTCAGTTACTCTTGAAATATGAATCAGTCATATTTCAATAGCTACATATGCCCTGTGGTTACTGAATTGGGCAGTGCAGTTATAGGATTTTCCCCAAATAGGATAAAAGATCCATACTCTAAGCTTACTTGCACTTTTAATGTTTATCTATTCAATGGTTTAATAGTCATATTATATGAGATGGACTTCCAAGTGGGTGGAAGAACTTCACTGAGGACTTTCTTAGCTGGTTACAGGGAGGAGAAGCTGCATGGAGGGCACAGGTCATTTTTAGGAAAGAAGGACAACACAAATTGACTTTTTCTTTTTCACAACCTTGAACCAAAAAAAAAAAAAAAAAAAAAAGCTGAACCAAGGAAATTGGTGAGACAAAGAAATGAACTTACTTCGGTCCGTATTTATTGGCCATTGGTTTTGGGCACAACATTATGGAGAAATCAAATTCCATACCCTCACAGAGCATATTATGAAATATGGGGAGGCCAGACATGTATTCACATAGAAAACTAACTAATACTAAGCAGTGTGAAAGAGTGTCAAAGAAGTTCTCTAGGGAAAGAGTCCTATAAAAATTCATAGAACAAAACTCATTATTGACATTTAGAGGAAGTTTCTCGATGATGGGCAGTGCTCACACAAACGCGGAGGAGACAATTAGCAGAAGCAATGAAGGGAGAACGTACTAGGAATACTTGTTTGGATAGGCAAAAAGTAAAGCGGCACGGATTTCAAGGATACTACTGCTTTTCATTATTGTTCACGTAAGTGTCGTTATCTCATTTGGGTGGTGGGACTTTCCAGATTTAATAGCTATGAAAAGGGAATTTAAAAAAAATGTCATTTGGATCTTGTACCTTATATTCACTCTCTGTTTCTTCTTAATTTCATCCTTATTGATAAAAATGGGCATTTGATGCTGACAATGAGCTACTTGCAAGTTTGGTACAGGGGGTCTAACTGAAACTGGATCCCTGTACCAAACATCAACACTAGATGTATCTTGGACAAAGGAGTAGAGATCAGGCTAAAAGGGGAGACCAACTGGACAGGTACATTTTTAATCAAGAGGATAAAACTAGATGGTTCAAATTAGACACACTGAGCTTAAGATTTCAAGGGCTCTGAGAGGAAGAGGGGAGACAATAGGCAGCATGGGGTCAAACAGATTGTGGGCACTTTAGCTGGCAATCAGATACAATTCTAATAGGGGATGCAGGAAATGTTGGGTATCGGGGAAGAAGTTAAAAAATGAGAACAAAAGATGCTTCTGTTTGCTCAGGTCAAAAACTTTGTTCTTATTCTTTATTCCCCTTCTTCCTTCCTAGTTCACACACAATTTACCATCAAATCCTGTTAGCTGTACTTTGAAATACATCCAAATCCTGGCCTTGTTTCACTACCAAATGCTGCTACTACTCTGGTCCAGCATACCTTCATCTCATACCTTGACAACCAGGTATCAAGGCTTCCAACCAGGTCCCCTTCTGACCTTCTCCCTTTACAGTCTCTTCCCGGCAGAGTGGGATCCTTTTAAAACATGAATCAAATTATATAAGTCTTCTTTTTTGTTTTCCCATCTCACTCAAAATAAAAATGCCTATCTGTGCTCTAAAATCCTCTGCATGCCTTCCCCTTACCCCCTGCAACTGCCTCTCTGACTTTATACCTTTATCCTCTTCCATGCTTACTCTGCGTGCTGAGATTCTTGCTGTTTCTCAAAAACTCCAGCTATAGCTCACCTACAGGACTTGGAACTTGCTGTTTCCTTTATTTGGTGTGCCTTTCCCCAAGCTATCTGCTTAGCAAGCTCACCTGCTTCATTCTCACCTTCCAGTGAACCCACTCCAGTCATCACATTAAAAAATTTCACCTGATAACCTCCAATTCTCATTTAGTGTCTAATTATTTTCTCCTTAGCATGTATCCCTATTTAACATACCACATATAATTACTTATTTATCATGATCATTATCTTCCCGTTGACACTGAAACAGAAGCTCCAAGAACAAAGAAATTTTTTGCTTTTTTGCGTTCTGCTATATTCCCAGTGCATAAAACAGTATTTGACACATAGCAGGCATTGAATAAATATATTTGAATGAATGGGTGGATGTTGCAAAGGGAGACAGAATATGCACGGATCTTGTTTCACAATAGTAGATTGTAGAGCAAAAGTAATGAATAAGGGGTAAAACTGATTATTTCTCTGGCAACTCAAAAGGTGGTTTTCTCTAGAGCTGGGTTGGCAGAGAAAGCTTCTGGAGATATCCAGAGTGGCCAGAGGTACCTGAGGGGCAGAGAAAGAAAGTAGGCATTCTATAAAGAGGAATCTGGGAGCAAAAGTGGGATATAAAATAAATACAGTTCACAAGACACAAACAGAAATGTACAACAAGCATTAACTTTTTAAAAAATTATCCTATAGTTCACATTAATTTATATCCCAATCACTTTTGCCTACCTGAGGGCAGGTAAACTAATGCTGGGCACTCCTGATCAAGACGGAGAAGTGGACATGCATTCCATGACACTAGTTTACGTAAGCTTCAAAGTTAGAATCAATGCAAGTGGGAGGGAGTAAGAGCAAAAATAATCTGAATACAAGTGAGTTTTAAACCAGAAATGGCTGTAATCAATGAACCTCAACCAGGTTACATGGAATTTACATGGTATAATCTATTTGTCTATCTATATATCATCTGTTTGTCTATAGCTGGACCAGATTTATATAGGCCCACAACATCAAACTTTGGCAATAATGTTTGCACAGGAAGAAGCAGCCCCATGCAAGAGACCCTCCAGCAGTTGTCCCATTTACCATAAAAAGGGAAGTAGGATGTAGCTAAGAGCTTGCATGTAGCATAATGCCCATGTGCTATATAAATGGATTGAGGATGGCCCCTGTATATTGGCCCTATGGTGTTTACTTCTTCACAGCAGTTTAGGACTATTAGCTCAAAAGCCCACTGGTGCCAGATTCAAATTTTTATGCTGCCAAATGTTTTAAAAATAGCCCAAATAAGTAATTTCAGCCATTTAGCGTCTGCCTGCTTTGCATAAAACACAAAACTGCACCCAACATCTGGTAGCCATA
The DNA here is from genome assembly GCF_009762305.2 of Zalophus californianus. Taxonomy (NCBI): domain Eukaryota; kingdom Metazoa; phylum Chordata; class Mammalia; order Carnivora; family Otariidae; genus Zalophus; species Zalophus californianus. The sequence goes on from NC_045602.1 coordinate 42,191,554, forward strand.
AATAAGACAAACGTATAAAAGGCACAGGCCACTACTGACCTCTTCTGAGCTCTCTGACCCATCATGCTGCTGAGTGACAACCTTAGAGACTTAAGCCCTTCTCTAATTCCCCTTTCCCTCAGGAGCCCTTCTTGGTTGTCTTTGGAAGATCTTGTTTTGTCAGGGACTTTCTCTTGCATGCAAAGGGAAGTTCCCCTGTCCAAGTTCACCCAAATAAATCTTTCTGTGTATTACTGTGCCCACATGGTCATATGATTTTCCTTGATTGGCCCCCAAATCCTCCAACTCACCAAACAAAGGAGCATCAGACTGTTTGCTAGTAGGCACTAGATGACCTTCAAGACAGGGAGGAAGCTCATTCTGCTCTTGTTTTACTCTGACCTACTCCCTCACCCATTCCTGAGATGTACATAATGGTAAAGCTTTTTGTCTTCTTTCTGTTCCTCCCATTTTCTCATCTTCCCAAGTAATTTCTTCTATTTGTTGATCTCTAAGCATATAGATAGTGGTATTTGAATATTTCAATTCATTTTCCTTCCTTTTTCTCTTAAGGGAACAAAAAATGATCTTTCAATGTAATAAATATAAAGCAGCAAAGTCTGACCAACTTTTCTTCCAACCTGTTTCCTCTGTTTTGAGGGCATACACAGGATTTATACATAGAATAACCATCAGCCCTCAAGACGTAAATTAATTAATTAATTATTTTAATGATTTTATTTATTTGACAGAGAGAGACACAGTGAGAGAGGGAACACAAGCAGGGGGAGTGGGAGAGGGAGAAGCAGGCTTCCCCACGGAGCAGGGAGCTCAATGCGGGCCTCCATCCCAGGACCCCGGGATCACGACCTGAGCTGAAGGCAGACGCTTAATGACTGAGCCACCCAGGCACCCCAAGACATAAATTTATTAAAGCAAAACAACCAGGAAAACTAAGGTTGCACTTTGCCTTCCAGCACATGTTGTGTTCTCAGTGTAGCTTATCAAGTTTACATTTCCCCCCTCCAGTCTTTCTCTCCTAGGCCAAGCATGTTTTGTAGTTTCTCTGAAAGCCCTTGATCCCTCACCTGGCCTGAGGTAAGGGTGATACGGTCTTTTTTTTTTTTTTAAGATTTTATTTATTCATTCATGAGAGACAGAGGGAGAGAGAGAGAAGCAGAGGGAGAAGCAGGCTCCCAAGGAGCAGGGAGCCCGATGTGGGACTCGATCCCAGGACCCTGGGATCATGACCTGAGCCGAAGGCAGACGCTTAACCATCTGAGCCACCCAGGCGCCCAAGGGTGATATGGTCTTGAGATATGATGACCTCTATCATCTATCTTTGTATCTCAAGCATCTCTTTAATTAACTCCCTGTTTATGTAGGTCTATAATCTATTCTCCTTTCCTTTCTGTTTATCATACTGATCTCACTGATTATACCCCTCCTTTATTTTTTTTCACCCTATTATTTGACCATACCTATAGCATCACTCAACCCTCACATGAGAGACAGTCCAAGTAGTCACAGTGTATGGGTATTTTTCCCCTAAAAAAAGACATTCTGGATAACAAAAATATTTTTATCAATATTATCTTCATTTAGAAAAAAAGGAGTATATTCAATAATAAAATAATGAGCTATTAAGCCATAAAAAGATATGGTGGAATGTTAAATTCATATTTCTAAATGAAAGGAGCCAGTCTGAAATCATATTGTATGACTTTGACTATATCACATTTGCAAAAAGACAGAACCATAAAGACAGTAAAAAGATCAGTGGTAGCTAGTGATTCAGGGAGTGAGGGGAAAGGATAAATAAGTGAAAACGGGATTTTTAGGGAAGAGAAACTATCCTACATGAACATTTAATGGAGGATAATATGCATTTGTCAAACCCAGAGAGCTGTGTACCACAAAGTGTGAATCTATATTTTTTAGAGGGCGGAGGGGTAGAGGGAGAGGGAAGAGAGAATCCCAAGCAGACTCCCCGCTGAGTGTGAAGCCCAAGATGGGGCTCCATCTCAGGGCCCTGCAATCATGACCTGAGCCGGAATCAAGAGTCAGACGATTAACCAACTGAGCCACCCAGGTGCCCAACAAAGAGTGAATCTTTATGTAAACTATGGACTATAGTTAATAAGAATGTATTAATATTAGTTTACTAATTTTAACGAACTCTACCACTGCAAGATGCAAATAATAGAGGAAATTTGGGGGATAGTTTGGGGAGATGTATGGAATTCTGTGTACTATCCACTCAATTATTCTATAAATCTAAACTGTACTAAAAAATGAGGTCTAGTAATTATTTAAAAAAAGAAAAGAAATACCCAGTTTGATGCACTCAGGGATTAGAGACTGAGGAACTTTTCCAATAGCAACAGGTTTAAAGACTAACAATAGCCATTGTTAGCATGTTTACTACTAATGCAATTGTAGCACTTGTAAATTGACTCTTATCATAAATGGCCCTGCACATTGTAAAATAAATCCCATGGCTTTTATGTATGCCAAAAATGGGTTCTTAACATGTAAATGGGCTCCTGTACATCGCCGTATAAATTCTATAAGATTCTATTGATGTTATAAATCAAGTAGTGCATTATTAGTAAATACTGGAGTTGCAATGGGTTTGTTGGTTTTCATTTAAAAACTTCCTAAAGGAGAGATGTAAAAATTGAGAAATTAATTTAGCCACAGTCAAGGATGGTCTTTCATCCTGTTAATTGCAGCAGGAGCTGATAGGCTATGAGATAAACATTGTCTTCCTACAAAATATAAATCAAAAGTCCCATGAATGATGCCTCAAATGTTGTTTGGATATGTGAGTGAGCAGGCAGCTTGAAAAGAAGGGTTAGTACCGGTTTGAAGGAAAAATTTGTACTCTTCCAGGTTTATTTTTCTTCTCCCTGTTCTTGATCCCATTCAACAAAATCCGGTGTTTTTTTCAAATCACCCATCACCCAGGCAGAACAACAATAAATAAATAAACAACAAACTAACAGATTTATTAACAAGCAAACACACCTCTGCCAAATTTCTCTTTTTGTCTATTTCATAAGATTAAATTAGGTGTGAAACCCTGCCTATATAATAAAGACAAAAAAAAACCATATCAAATATCAGAAGTGTGGTGTTTCCGATTTTACCACACGTTTGGAGGTTTACAGTACACTTCCAGTTTCTAAAGCAAGACAATCTACATAGAGAAGGCATTGCAACTTGTAATGCTGCACCCTCACAAAGGAACATGCATCTCATGCTTATGCTCAGATGAAAGTTAGTTACGCTTTCAAAAAAGAGAAAACGTAAATTGATCTAATTCCCAAGTCATTACAAAATTTATAAACTAAACAGCAAGAATGTAAATTCTTAAAAAGAAAAAGTGCCATAGATCTTTTGATGTCCTTCTGACCTGCCTTCACACCTTATCAAACAATTCTTGGAGAGTACTAACAATGGATACTCTGGAGAATAGCAACTTATTTTCTGCCACTTAACTCACAAACATACCTGCTCCATCCCCCACCCTCTTCTTTATCCTCTCCATTAAAATGAAATTGTAGGCTCTGTACCCAGAAATTAATATATTTTTCAAATTAATATTATTTCCATCTTAGAACCCTTAAGTAGCTTCCAATGCTATTAGGAGTAAGTACAAAATCCTTACACTGGTCTATAAGGCTTGGAATGGTATGGGTCTTACCTTCTTTTTCAACTTCTTTTTTTTTTTCTTCTTCTTTTTCAACTTCTACGGTAATATTCCGCACCTGTCTTACAATCTTGGCCTCAGCCACACAAGTCTGTGAAATTTACATGCTGTCCTTATCTCAAGTGCCAAGCACATGATCATAGCCTCTGGCTGGAATACTCTTCCCATCTATCCTTATTTTGCTTGACTTCTCTATACCCTTTCTTCAGATATTATATTAAACACTGGCTTTAATTTTTTTCATTGTTATCACCTCATAACCTTATGTTTGCTTACCATCTGTCTTCTCCAACTAGAATATAAGCTCCATTAAGAGCAAGACCATTGAATATTTCATTCATTACTTTATCTCTAAAACTTAGACCAGTTCCTGTCATACAGTAGTGGCTAAATAAATATTTGTTCAATGAATGAATGAATAAAAATACTTAAGGTAAATTTTGCTTGATATCACTGGATTAAGTTAAATCCTCTGTTAAAAGTTCATACAGTATGCTATTACTAATCTTGATACTCCTCATCTCCTCACCCTGAATTTGTGTATTTCTGTTGCTTAAAAAATATCCTATAGTTCCTTCTTATAATTAAGCATGAAATAGAGTTTAAAAAGCATAATTAATGAAAATACCCAAATATCTCTCTGTGTATACAAATCTTCCCTCATTGATTTATATCAATTAACTTTTTTCATTGGCTGAGAAAAGAAGTAGCATTATTTTGAAATCTATGGTACATTTTAATAACTTCTCAAAATGTAGTAAGGTGCTTTACCATGTCTTTGTCAAGTCTCTTTCTCATCATGAATGATGTTCCTTTTTGTAGATGGTAACCCTATTTCAGCCCATGTTTATCTATTTGCTAGCATATGTTACATTTATTATGTACATTGGGCAATTATACATATTAAAACAATGTAATAAATAAATATAATTTTATTATATATTTTTTATAATTTTAAACGCCTTACCTTGTTAAAGAGGTATTTAACTAGATTGTAACTATAACAAGGGCTAGAAGACTCAGAAAGGTCTTACTTAAGATTCCCCCCCAGTGTGACTAAACTTCAGACAGGTTTCTTCCCGATTACAGGTCTCCTAGTTTTAGAGAATTTACTGTTGAAAACTTGTAATTGCAAAGTCTTTCTCTGCCCCTTTAAGGTGAAATCTACTCCTAGTCTCTTGTTAGTTTTAAGACCAACAGCTTGTCTTTTTTTAAGGACCTGATATCCATCCCTTTGCAGTGTAATCATAAAAAAAGGTAGCATTCCTACCTCCCAGCTTCAGTGGGAAGGTAGGAGCCTAACTTTGATTAGGCATCAATTAGCAAACACAAATGCGCTAATCACATTGACCAGTCCCGACCTGCCCCAGTGTCTTCCAGGGCACTTCGACTAGCTCACCCCATTGCTCAAAAACCCTTCAGCCTTTTGTTTCAGCAGTTAGGTCAATCTCTGTCCCATTGCAACAGTTTTGAATAAAGTCTTTTTCGCTTGTTTACCTGGCCCAGAGAGAGTTTTCTTTGACAGCTGCTGTCTTAAGTCTGCATTATACAATCTACATTCAGGAAGGCTCACTGTCCTTATTATTAAAAAAAAAAAAAAGAACTATTGAGTTCCCACCTTGTTATAGTTAAATAGCTTTACTTAACTTTATAAATAAAGTGCTAAGAGTGAGAGAAAAAATTAGCAAGAAAGATAAAGTTGTGTTTATTGTGGCAACTGCATTTAGTAGAGGAGACTGTGAATAATTCAAGTAAAGAACAAAATTAATTTAGAATGTACTCAGAAATCTGAAGTCAACAAATAAGATATTATCATAATGAATATTTTTGGAAAATTCAGGTATAATGAGGAATTTTAATATAAGGCACTGATATTTTAGGTAAATTTGAAGAAAGTAATGGGGTCAGTCTAGTGAGAGGATTCTAGGCTAAGAAACACAAGGTCCCGTGTGGAAGATGGCCTAAATTCTTTAACCTAATTCCCATTAAGAGATGGGATTTTTCCTCTATGCCTGAATCTGGGCAGATTCTGTGCCCACTTTGACCAAAAAAATCTGGCAGAAATGATGCTAGCCAGTATACTGGCCAGGCTATGAGACTGGAAGGTCCCATTTCCTGCCTCTTGAGACACTTTCTCCTGGAGCCCTGAGCTGCCTTGTAAAATATCAGACTACATAACAGGAAAGACTAGGTGGACAGGCTCTAAGACAACATAAAGAGAAAGAGGAACCCAGCGCCTTTCTGCCAACCAGGTCTGGGCACCAGGCATGTGAGTAAAGCTATCATGAATCCTCTATCTAGGACCACCCACTAGGTGAAAACTACCAAGTAGCCTCAATTAATGCCACATGGAGCAAAAGAACCACCTGTTGAGTTCTGCCCAAATTCATAACACAACATTCCTCAGATATAATAGTTTGTAATAATTTGTTACATAGCAATAAATACTTGTTGAAATTAAGTTATCAGAATTGTTCAAAAGCTAGAACTAGATACAGAGCATGAGAGGAAGGTGAGCTGAGAAGATATGGGGAGATGCAAGCAGAGGGAAATGATGCTATTTTAGGTCACAGTAGAAAGTCTGGATTTTATTTAAGAGCAACAGGACACTATTAATGAGACTATAAAAGAGGAGTGGCATAAAATGTTTCTATACTTTGAAAAAAAAATCCCTCAGATTAGAGGGATGGACAGATTTCAGAAAGATAGGAGTGAAAGTAAGAAAACCAGCAATACTTGAATTATGCAGGAAGATGATAGTAGTTTGGCACATGAGGCTGTCAGTAGAGATAGAAGAAACACATTTGAAATATATTTTGGAACCAGAACTAACAAGTATTTTGTAAGAAGGGTCCCTTCACGGTTGCCATCTGGGTGGCAAAGTGGGTGATTTGTTATTAGCCACCTCCCGTGTTAAAAGGTAAGGGGAAGAATTCTATGGTGTCACTTGACATGGGTTCAGGGACAGACTTGAATGGTGAAACTTACAAAGCCAGTGTCGTGTGCAAGAAACAAAAGCATAATTCCCCAATGAACACATGGAAAAAAGTCCTGGCGCCAGGGCTGAACTCACAGGGTGGATATGCTTTCTGGTGAAGGCACCTCACAACTCCTGTTATTATTCCTTCTTACAGGTGGTTAGTCTTTTTCAAAAAGGAAAACAAATGATCTGGATGCCACATAGTCCATATTGCCTGCCAGCTTTTCACAGGTGTTTGGGAATACCAACTCCCCAGCATTCATTCACCTTGAGAGCTACTGAAAATCACAATCCTTCTGTTTAGGGAAGGAAAACATGAGTCCATTCCTACTTAGAGAAAAAATGAATCTTCATTACCATGTAGCTCACTGTCTAGGATATGCAGAGTGAGTGCCTAGGGTAGTTTTCTATATTTCTGTTCCATTCATCAAAGTAAAACTTCCTGATAAAATTGATTATAGCATTTTGGTTCTGAAAAGAGAGAAATCAAGGATAAAGTCTAAGTGTCTGACTTGACACCTGACTTGACACAAAACTAGTGGTATCATTTACTAATGTGGAAAACTGAGGGATGGACAGTTTTGAGATTTTTCTTTTAAAGTCATAATTTGTTCTGCACAAGATGCATTTGGGATTACCTCTGAACAATCTAATCAGAAATGTTGATAGTATGTCTTTGAATATATGAATCAAGAGCCCAAAAGAGAGATAAGCCATGGAGATACACATCTTGGAGTCATCATCATGTAGATGGAATTTAAAGTCATGGGGGCAAATATACCACCAGAATAAAACAAACAGACAATAAAAGGTCCACAGACTCCATCTCAGCACACTCCAAATTTCAGAAATTAAAAAGATGAGGAAAACTAGCCAGCGATCCTAAGATGGACTGTCCAGTGAGAAAAGAGGGGAACCAAAAAGTGTCCAGAAAGGAGGGAATGGATACACGTATCAAATGCGGCCATTTCAAATAAGAGGAAGACTGAGAAATGACCATCAAAATTGGTAACATGGTCCTCCTTATTATCTTTGACGAGCAATGTCAGTGGGATGATAAGGATGAGAGACTACAGGGAAGAAATGTAAGAGATGAAAGAAGTATGGGAGAGCACAAGTATAATGAACACTTTTGAACTACTTTGCTGTAAAGGGGAGAGGAGAAACGCCATGCTGGCTGACATATTTCTTGTTAATGTTTTCTTATAAAAACGGAAATAACTTTACATGTTCACCCAGAAAGTTGCAGAGGCAGGGGGGTGCTCTGAGATGCTATCAGCTCTAAAGATGGAATAAACTTGGATTATATTCCCCAGTTAAGCATCGCTCCCCAATATTCTCAAGGGCACTCAATCTCAGTAAATAAAAAAATCACAGTACATCTGCCTATCTATCCATCCATCCATCCATCCATCCCTCCATCCATCCATCTACGTTTGCTGTAGTTTTTGGCCATTTGCTCATTTTCCTCATCTCTGTAATCTCTGAAATATGTTACAAATATTATCTATGTCTTTATCATACCAGAAAAAATAATAGAGATAAATGCTATAGGATTTCTTTTTTTAAAAGACATTTTATTAAAGGATAACGTGATAACACAAGGCATAGTGAATTATCACAAAGTAACATACCATGTAAATTTTTCCCAAGTCAAGAAATAGAACATAAAGGCATCCAAAAGTCCCTGCGGTGCCCCTCCCAATCACTATCCTCTTTCTCATTTAAATAGTATACTGAATTCTAATACGATCAACACATTTTGGATATTTTTTGGCTTTTCAAAACATAAAAGTATCCAACACATACAAAAGGAGAAAGAAGGACTTAGTGAAGCCCCATAGACCTACCTCCTGGCCTCAATAACACATCAACTCATGGACAATGTTGTGTCATCTATCGAATGAGTCTCAAAATGTGGTGCCTGTGCTATAGCAGCATCAGCATCATCCACGAACTTCTTAGAAATGCAGATCTTCAGGCTCCATCCTTAGACATACTCAATCATGAACTCTAGAAATGGAACCCAGCAATCATCTTGCAGGTAATTCTAATGCATAAAGATGATTGAAAACCATTCATCTAGATTCAGACAGATGCCCTTCCTCTGCTAGATTAGTTTGATGCACATTTTATATATCTTTACACCTCTTCTGATTTCTGCCATAAATATTTAAACATGACCCCTAAAACAAATAACAATACATTCTGAATATCAATAAATATTCAGTCTGTGTTCAAACTTCACATATCTTAAGTTTATTTTCTTGAACCAGAACCCAGATCAGGTCTCTGCACTGCACTTGGCTGAATATATTTATTACAGGTATTTAATTTATGGTTTCTCCCTTTCCGCGGAGTCTCTCTTTTCTCTCTCGCTCACTCACTCTCTTCTATGCATTGGAATTGTTGAATAAAGCTAATCATTTGTCTATAGAATTTCTCAGAGCCGGGGTTTTGCTAACTGCATCTCAGTGTGTGTGTACATGTGTGTGAGCACACGCACACACGTATAACAGGTTCATCTATTCCTTGTGTTTCCTGAAAATTGGTAGTCAGATCTAGTGACTTTATCATGATTAGATTTCATTTTGCTGAGAATATTAAGAATTTCTTTTTCCTATGTGTCATGTTGCCACTGCTGTTTTAAGGGAAAGGAGTGACCAAAGAAAGAGGGGTTTTAGAAATTAGAACAAAAAGATCATGGGGTGTAGACTGGAATGAGACAAGGAGACAGGCTAGCTGGGAAGTCATGAAATTGTCAAGAGTGCAGTGATTATCCCAGATTTTGAGCTGCTGGTAGGAAAAATGGAAAACGGGAAATAATTGAGGGGTATGATAAAAAAATAGCCTTGGTGACTGGAGATCAAAGATACATCCAGGTTTCAGTCCTGGTAGCTTGAGATTGTGGTGTCATTCAAAAAATATTGTTTAGATTAATGTTAGAAGAGGAGGACATACGTGAAGGAATTTTTTTTAATTTATACAAAATACATTTATGATGGCTGTTAAGTAATCCATAGAAAGCTGCAAAGTCGTCAGGTATAACTGGCTGTATTTTCCCTCTTTCTTTATGTTTCCATAACAAGAGTTTTGCCATATCACTTCCGCAATATTACTTCACCTTTATAACCTGCTTAGATATGAAAAAAAACTCTGTGTCTCCCATTAGTCTAGAAAGAACAGTCATTCTTCCATTGTTTGTTACCTTTCATTTGCTTTTTAAATAATATCAACCTCTTATTGTAAATATTTTAATGTTTCTATTTTGTACACAAAATAAAAATTCAAATTATTAATTAGTTTACCAGACTCATAGTGTTGCTTTTGTGTCAGACCCTATCTCAGGACCCTGTGCTTGGGACAGAATACCTTAATTTATCCAGAGGAGTTCCCCTTCCTATTCTATCTTTCCTCCACTCACATGATCCAAGAAGGAGTCTATAATGAATTATATTGATATTTTTAGAAGAAAAAAAAGTGGATAGAAGTGATCTCAGACACATTTCACTGCTTATCACAGACAATTTATTTTTCTGTAGGATGTGCAATGAAATGGTTACTTGCTTTGTAGTAATCCTACAAATTGAGGAATAATCATCCTACTATTTGAGGAATAAGTAAGATAGCATGTTAACCACCTAATATATGCTCTGGCATAAAATGCATACAAAAGGGGGGATTAAGTAAAGTTTTCTGGCCGACTCTAGGTGAAGAGTGTAACCTGCACACTTTTCTTGGCATTATCTGCATAGAATGAAGAATTCAGGGAAGGATTCTTTTCCCTCCCTGGAGCTCCTTTCAGAGGTTTTATAATTTATCTATTCAAAAAGAGTAATACATAGGAGGTTATGGGCTATATTCCCTGGCAGTGTCTCCTGTTCAAAAATTGCTTCCTCCCTCTCAGCATCAATACTTTTTTTTTTTAAGTCAAACTCTCAGAGAATAATAAACCAGTGAAAAATACATTAAGAACAAAGGACTGAAAATACACCTTAATATCTTAATATCTTACTCGCCTGAAGGGGAGCTAATTAAAACAAGGAATGTAAACATCTTTGAAAATAATTTTTAAAAGTATCACTATAGATGCTCAACTCAGATTTGTAACTAACATACTGAAAATCCGAATAATCTCTCATTGAATTCCAGCAGCAAGCACATAAAAATGGCCATTCAAATTAGTTTTTTTACATATATCTCAAGAATCTTGTTCACGGGGAGAATAATTAATACATGAACATTGCAGACTACAAAAACATTATTTCTGCTTTAGTTTTAGCTATTGGGAAGAATAAAAGAATCTCTTCTCCCCCTATCTTCTTCAGGCAGTTGAGGAAAATGATAGAGATGAAAAATTCAAGCATCAAATCAAGTATTCATCTCTCATCTTTATAAAACTACTGCTTGTCACAGTTCATAGTAAGTAGAAGGTGTTTAATACTTTTACGAAATCAAACATAAAAGTGTATGCTTCAATTGAAACTGTTCTCATATCAGAGCTAGTCCTCATTGCCTTGTATGCTCAAGTCTGAAAAAGTCTTTCATTATACTCATTAACATAGATGCGTTACAAATTTCACTTGGAAAAAAAAAAGTGTATTTCTGGTCTTAGCATCTTTATGTATAAAAGCAGCAATCAAAAACTGAACATTTTTTTATGAAACTCACAAGCTCACCACTGAGAAAAATATACCTAAAAGGATAAAGAAGAAAGTACATTTACTCTGCAAATAACATTGATATGTCTGAAGTATTGACCAAACATGGTACATCAGATATATCCATGTAGTTCAGTAAATGCTGAAAATGAATTCTTCCTTTGGTAGGGATTTTGACACATTAATTCTATTATTTTAAATATTTTTCTTCCTTGGAAGTTGGATTATATCATCCCTAAATACATGTTTCTAATTAATTTTCCTTGAAGTTTTAAACCTGGACCTATCAGTAGAAATTGAATAGATTCAAAGTAACATATTTGTAGACTGTACAACTAAAGGATATGGAAGTCATTTTTAGTTCCTTGAGAAATGAAGCAATTTTGTGTTCAGCAACTGCAAAGTGAACTGGAAATTGGTTCTCAAGGTGGAACTATGAAGCTGCAGTCATTTCTAAATGGGTGTCATTCCTGAATAGAGTTGTTTCTGGTGACTTCTTTGCATAAATATCTGTCCCCTTTGCACTTAAAAAAAAGAGACAATAATACTTTCCCACATACTTTATTGACTTCCTTTTCTTTCTTCCTTTTGGTTTCAAACCTCCTGAAAAATATTAAGGGCAAGGAGAGCAAATTTAGGCAGCTGACAAAAGCCCTAACTAAATTACTCAGGGCAATAGGGTAGTTAAGTTCTGTCCCTATCCATTTTATGATTTCTTCAAGGCAACAATACCAATGAAAAAAATATGCAAGTCATTACAGGTATATACTTACTCAATTTATTTCCTACACTGTTCTGAGCAGTATCTGTGGGAGGAAAAAGTGATCGGCAGTACTTATAAGCTCTCATGAGTTCACAGAACCAAGTTAGCCCTTTATATATATTTTGTTCTTTACATTCATTTTATCATTCTTTACTTATAATTTCTTCCAGTATATATAAAGTAGAGATAAAAATATGGACCTTTGTGTTTGCATATGCAATAATAATATTGATTCAGAAGATGAAAGAATATCTGTTATTTCCCACAGAAGGGAAAGCTAGGGAAAAATATGAGAAAAGTTGAATATATTCAGAGAATGAAATTTGTTATACTGATGTGGTTAGCACACAGTTTTCAGAGAAATGAGAAAGCTAGAATAAACCACAATAATGTCATGCTAATCATCTGTCTTTTATTTGACAGGTAACAGAAGATAAGAGACAAATAAGCCATGTACAAAGTTTGGCCAATCAGTTTTTCTCTCATGCTCATCGCCCCTCTGATGGAAACAGCCACTCCTACAGCCTCTACTGAGGGAGCATCCCTGGCTGATTCCATTTTTGTAGGAATGACCAAGCTGCTTCCACATGACCCCAGTCATCTGACCACAGCTGATTTATTTATTTATTTATTTTTTAAAAGATTTTATTTATTCATCTGAGAGAGAGAGTGAGAGAGAGAGAGAGCACATGAGAGGGGGGAGGGTCAGAGGGAGAAGCAGCCTCCCTGCTGAGCAGGGAGCCCGATGTGGGACTCGATCCCGGGACTCCAGGATCATGACCTGAGCTGAAGGCAGTCGCTTAACCAACTGAGCCACCCAGGTGCCCTGACCACAGCTGATTTAAAGAGATGGGAACTCTGTGGGTATGAGGTATCTGGATGCAAAGGCACCCTTCAAACTTAGATGATAGCAATTCTTTCTTTCTTTTTTTTTTTAAGATTTTATTTATTTATTTGACAGGGAGATAGAAAGCACAAGTAGGCAGAGCGGCAGGCAGAGGGAGGGGGAGAAGCAGACTCCACGCTGAGCAGGGAGCCCAGTGCGGGGCCTGGGATCATGACCTGAGCTGAGGACAGATGCTTAACTGACTGAGCCACCCAGGCGCTCCGATAACAATTCTTTAAAATAACCCAAATGCCCGTGTACAGAAATATGAACAGGTGGTACCAGGAGACAGAAAGTTTACAGCAGGCATGGAAAAAGAGAAGACGTGAAAGACACTCTGAAGAAGCAAGGACAGGGAATAACCGAGCCACATTACCGGAAAGGCCCTAGCAATGGGAATTAGCTGACCTCGGCCTTACAGGGAGTGCTCGAGGCATCAGCAGAAGTCACAAAAGCAAGGTGCAGAAGAGTGCATGTGTTATTCTATCTTTGTGTAAGAAATAGGAAAATACTTATTCACGTTTGCTTGTATTTTCACAAACACTAAAAAGTGTATAAATGACATAGAAAGTATCTATCTCTGGGAATAAGGAGATGAGGTGAAGTAAAACAGTAAGAATGGAGATGGGGGTGGGAGCTAAATTTATTTTCTCTCAACTGTGATTTTTTTAATCTAAAAAGGACTTTATTTCCAGTTATACACACCCTTGTAAGATAGATTTTAAAGCCAAAAAATTTGTCTCATGCTTTTTCTGTCTGAAATTCATTCTTTCCTACAGGGAAATCATTGACTGAGTCCTTATGAAATAATTAAGGGTAGGCTTATGCCTTGATGTACTATAATTCCCCAAAAGGGATTCAACTTTCTCCCATTCTGATTATTTCAGTTTCTGTGATAAAATGACCTGAGACAGTTTGAGTTGGAATCAACGGATGGTTTCTGCTCTCCCTTCAAGTTTGCCTTAGGTCCCAGCTAGGGCCTTTGGCAAGAAATAGCATCTTTTGGAAGAAATATCAAAGACAGTCAGCCTTAGGGTCTCAATGAAAAGGACTGCATCAGATATTCTCAGCAAATGATGCCTCAAGGAATAGACTCTGGGATGCATACTTCCCAGTTATGACTAGCTACTATTATATCTGCCAGCATGAGCAATCACCTAATAGACTGTGTGACAAGCCTTAAGCTCAGGATTTCCAGGAAGCAGGTGATGCAAATAATCGCTTTTCCTAGAACAAAACATAATTGTAAATTTTAAAGCAATAGAAAATGAAGGAAATCTGATTGTGGAATATCCTGAATTTTTTGGGGGGGGAACACTGTGGTTTTTTACCTTTTTAAAATGGGCTCTTTAGAGAATAGATTTCGTTTTACAGAAAAGCTACAAAAATAGTACAGAGAATTTCAGTGTACCTCATACCCAGTTCTCTCATTGTTGACATATGACACTAATATGATACATTTGTTACAATTAGTTAAACATTATTGATATATTATCTAAATATCATAGTTCATTTGAATTTCTCTAGTTATTCCATAACGTTCGCTGTTTCAGGATTCCATCCATAAAACCACACTGCATTTGGTCATCATGTCTCCTTAGGCTGCTCTACACTAGAACAACTTCTCTGACTTCCATTTTTTGTGATGACCTTGGCAGTTTTGAGGAGTACTGGTTAGGTATTTTGTAAAATATCTCTCCATAAGGTTTTTTTAATGTTAATTGCCATACATTACATCATTAGTTTTTGATGTAATGTTCCATGATTCATTGTTTGCGTATAACACCCAGTGCTCCATTCAATACATGCCCTCTTTATTACAAGGTTTTGTTAATGTTTTTCTCATAATTAGACTGAAGTTATCGTTCTTAGGAGAAAGACCACAAATGTAAAAGACCACTGTCTTCACAACACTCAAAGGTACATGTGATTAACAGAACTCATCACTGTTAATGTTGATCTCCATTACCTGTCAGACGCAGTGTTTGCAAGGTTATTCCAGACTTTACAATGTTTCCCCCTTTCCATATTGCACTTTATGGAAGTCATGACTTCAGACCACTTATTTTTTTTACTTATTTTGTCATTTATTTAAATCATTATGGAAGCATTAATATTTATTTTAGTTTATGAGTTACAGTCCAATACCACGTTTTTATTGCTGTTTGTATATTATTCACTTTGTTTTTCTAATGGTTCTTTTTTGAGCAATTCCTTATCTTTTTGGGCTAGAGGCTCCAGACTATCTTTTCTTTTTTTTTTTTTAAAGATTTTATTTATTTATTTGACAGAGAGAGACAGCAAGAGCAGGAACACAAGCAGGGGGAGTGGGAGAGGGAGAAGCAGGCTTCCCGCTGAGCAGGGAGCCCGATGTGGGACTCAATCCCAGGACCCTGGGATCATGACCTGAGCCAAAGGCAGACGCTTAACGACTGAGCCACCCAGGTGCCTGAGGTTCCAGACTATCTTATACATTCCTTGCCCCAGCTATAGAATGAGCCATTTTTCCAAGAAGATCTTGTTCGTTTTATTAGAGAATGGAATTAGAAACCAAGTTTTGGGCATTGGATCTTTTCATTGGTACTGGGAGGTCTTTGCTTCTAGGCTTTCTCAGTGGACAGAGTCTGGATATATATGTGTGTATACTAACCTACATTTAGTAAAATCTCTTTTCTAAACAGTCCCTGTACTTTACCTATTTAGCTGTTTTCCCCTTCCCAAACTGGCAAACACTGATTTTTCTTTTCTTTTCTTTTTTTTTTTGCCTTTTCTATAATGTTGTGAAAATGGAATCATACCGTTTGTAGCATTTTCCATTTGGCTTGTTTCCCTTTGCAATATGCATTTCAAATTTATCCATGTTGTTGTGTGAATAGTTCATTCATATTTTTTAAAGATTTATTTATTTATCTGAGACAGAGAGAGACAGACAGACAACCCGGGAGAGGGGCAGAGTGAGAGGGAGAGAAGAAACAGACTCCGCACTAAGCATGGAGCCAGACTCTGCCTTGATTGCACAACTCTGAGATCACTACCTAAGCCTGAGCCAAACCCAAGAGTTGGAGGCGTAACCAAGTGACCCACCCAGACACACCAGTTCATTCATTTTTTTAAAATTTTTCCAGTTCATTCATTTTTATCAATGATTAGTACCCCACTATATGCATGCATGTACCAAAACTTATCCATTTACTTACTGAAGGATATCTTGGTTACTTCCATTTTAGGGTGATGATAAATAAAACTGTTATAAACATTACTTTCACGAAGGTTTTCTGTGTACATAAATTTTCAAATCAGGTAAATATCTTTGCTTTGTGATTGCTACATTGCATAGTGAGACCATATTTAATTTTACAGGTAACTGTCAGCCTTCTTCCAAAGTGGCTATACCATTCCCCATGGAAGGAGCAATGAATGAGATTTCTTGTTGCTCTGCATCCTTGACAGCAATTGGTATTGTCAGTTTTATTAATTTCTTTATTTTTAGGCAATCTTAGAGATGTGTCATTATAGTTCATTATTGTTATAATTTGCATTTAATTTCCCTATGAAAAATGATGTTGAGCTTTTCACATGCTTATTTTCCACATGTATATCTCCTTTGGTAAAATGCTTGTTTGGGTATCTTACCAACTTCTTAATTGGGTTGTTTATTTTCCTATTATTTACTTCTAAGAATAGTTTTCTAGCCTTAACTTTTGATTCTTTCTCATAATTTGCATACCTCTGCTGAAATGACATTACTCATCTAGTTTTGCATGTTGTCTACTTTTGCAAATAGAGCCCTTAAAATATTAATTATAGTTATTTTCAATTCCATGGCTGAGAAATCCAAAAACTGAATCATATTTGTAGAAGTCTGGTTCTGGTAGATGTCTCTTCAGACTTTCTTTTTTCTGGTATTCTTTTATGCTTTGGAATTTTTTTTATTTTTTATTTTTTATTTTTATTTATTCATTTTTTTAAAGATTTATTTATTTATTTGAAAGAGAGAGAGAATGAGAGAGAGAGAGAGAGAGCACATGAGAAGGGGGAGGGTCAGAGGGAGAAGCAGACTCCCCGCTGAGCAGGGAGCCCGATATGGGACTCGATCCCGGGACTCCAGGATCATGACCTGAGCCGAAGGCAGTCGCTCAACCAACTGAGCCGCCCAGGCGCCCCTTTACCAACTGTTTCTGTTCTTCCTCCAGACATATGTCTAGAACCCCACAAAACCAGGCTCTATTCTCTTCCCAGCTGCAGCAATCCCAGCATTATTTGTTTGATGTCCTGCTCCTGGTTGACAATGTTTTCTTTTCCTGAGGTGAGAGAGGAGGTGCTGGTTTTGTTCTCAACACTCTTGTACTTTTTGTTCTGACACTATTTACTTTTAATATTGCTGAAACTGACTTGATTTATCTATTTTGTTTAAAAATTATTTTGTTTATTTTGCAAGTGACATTATTTTATTACAATCAAACTAGACAGTGAAGACAATATAAATATTTATTTTTTTAAAAGATTTTATTTATTTATTTATTTGACAGAGAGAGAGACCGCAAGAGAGGGAACACAAGCAGGGGGGAGTGGGAGAGGGAGAAGCAGGCTTCCCGCTGAGCAGGGAGCCCGATGCGGGGCTCGATCCCAGGACCCTGGGGTCATGACCTGAGCCGAAGGCAGACGCTTAACGACTGAGCCACCCAGGTGCCCCAGTATAAATACTTATTGTCTGCCATCTCAAAATCCAGGTTTAACACCAGTATTTTTTGTTGTTGTTAATCTTATAGCATTTTATCTATGATAATTTATTTTTATGAAATGTGGTCATATTATGCATATTTTTTGAAGTGCTTCATTCAACCAATAATATACTGAAAGAACTTTGTGTGTCTATAATTGTATATCTATACCAGACTTACAAATTTAATAAAATAAGTTTTATGTGTATATTATAACATATTTAGGAAATCACCATTTGTTGACCATTTTGGTTGGTCCTAATTTGCTCATATAAAGTATACTGCAGTAAATATCTATATGCATGAATTTGTAAAATGTCTACTATTAACCTTTTTTGGATAAATTTCCTGACGTGGTATTTTTGAGCCAAAAACTGTCTTGATTTTAAGACTTTTTTAAACATTTAAAATTGTGGTTAAACACACTCTTTTATGGCTTTGATATAAATTGGCAATGCGATGTCCTGAAAGTTAGTAATAATTTACTTCCCTACCAACACTATATGGCAGTCCATAGCTGAGTATTTTACATATTAGAAGAGTATGTCTTTCCTGGGATGAATTCTCTCAGGCAATTCTTATGGGAGTATAACTCCTTATCCTCAGTCCATGTTACAAACATGGAATTCTCTTAGGAAAACCAATGTTTATACTTATTAAAAGAAAAGCATTGATCTTCCTGCTCTTTCTGGGTCCCTCAGTCTGAGAGTGTGGATAGATGAATGCGTTTTTAAATACCGTATTGTCAGAAGACCACCTTCTTCTACATAAGTATTCACATGCTTGAGCTCCCACAGATATGACAGATTTTATTTGTTATTTTAGACCAGGGAACCTAATTTTCCCCATATGTATGATAGGAAATGCTGCTAAGAAAGAAACACTTTATTTTTTTAACTTCAAGTTTCTCCTTGAAAAAAGGGGGGGGCACCTGGGTGGCTCAGTCGTTAAGCATCTGCCTTTGGCTCAGGTCATGATCCCGGGGTCCTGGGATTGAGCCCTGCATTGGGCTCCTTGCTCAGCAGGAAACCTGCCTGTCCCTCTCCCACTCCCCCTGCTTGTGTTCCCTCTCTTGCTAAGTCTCTCTCTGTCGAAAGAAAGAAAGAAAGAGAGAGAGAGAGAGAGAGAGAGAAAAGAAAGAAAGAAAGAAAGAGAGAGAGAGAGAGAGAGAGAGAGAAAAGAAAGAAAGAAAGAAAGATAGAAAGAAAGAAAGAAAGAAAGAAAGAAAGAAAGAAATAAAGAAAGAAAGAAAGAAAGAAAGAAAGAATTATTGCTTTTCTCATCTGGTAATTGGAAATAATCTTTGAAATTCCTATCAGTGCTTCCGGAATCCATTGTGAACTGAAGATGATATTTATTTAAGTGTCAGCTAATTTAATAGAACATTTAATATTGCAAGCAAACAAATGCCTCTTTTTAAATATATCTAAAAGGCAACTGGAGACAACTTAGGTAATTTGTGCACTTGTAATATATTATTGTTGGCTCTCTGTGTATTTTGGAAAGCAATTTTCCATGAAATTGCTGTTACCTTTTAAATGTAAGATCATTTTGTATAATGCTCATTAAGGGAATTACCCCCTCTGTATAAATATCATTCAGGCTAACTACACAAAAGGTGCCAACATATTAATAATCCCTTTAAATGTATGACTTAGGGGATAAAGGGATACTTTTCTATATTCTAAGTAGGACCTGGTTATTATTTGGCTTAGCACATATTTCTAGCTGATTTGTTTGGGTAATGCTATATTTGACCCCAATGACCTCAGAACATATAGGCCCCATTTTATATACTAGGGATCCCAAATGATAGCTAAATGTTAAACTACCTTGCTAATAGGCATCAACAAAATTCTAAATCAAAGGTATTTCAAATAACATTTTCCTATGAAATTATTTGTTGAAAGGGAGACTATCAAAACTTTTATTTCTCTAATAGAAAAATATGCATTTCTTGTTCTTTTCCTGGCACCTCTAATCTTAATACTTCTTTTGGGTTTCTAGGCCTTATGTGGCATATCCCCATTTGAGTTATCCATCCAATGATTGTAGATATGCTAATCCTCTTAGCAATCAACAGACCTGTTTTCTTTTTTTTTTTTCTAGAGAGGTTCCACCACAGTTTGCCTATAATATTTCCATTCATCTATGAGAAAATGTGAATAAAGAAATCACATCTTTAAGAAGCAGAATCTCAGAAAAATTGGTGATTAGAAACCTGGAGATCATCTGAAATGTCTCCTGTGCTGGAAGGCTCTGTTTACCACATATTTATGTATGCTACTCTCAGTAGTTTACTCAATATGCTGATATTTTCTTTATTTCTCCTACGTCAAGATTCCCTTCAATTTCACAGAATAATTTTTCCAAATCTTTGCCAATCTTCTTATGCTCCCTAAGTAACCAACATTTGCAGTAACAGTCACTTTGTGTTTGCCAAGATATTCTAAAACATCACATATGATATATAGTTCAAGTTATTTACTGTAGAATTTTCAGTCTTCTATATAAAGAATGCTCAATTCTACCCCCTTTCTGTACTTTAAAAAATCTCATTGGTTAATTTATTTTCCTTCTGGTTATTTAAGGACAAACTAGGTTTTATACAATTGGGAGGTACTAAGAAATGGAGTGAGCATTCTCAAAAAGACTGGGGATATAGGTTGAATTTGTTATCTATGATATAACCATTCCAGAAGAAACATGAATTATCAGAGGGAATATTATGAGGATAGTAAAAGAAAGCTTAAAAAATAATAACAATGAAAAACAATCTGTCACAAAAAGACAGATTACAGAAAGAACTTCATTTTATGTGAGAAACAAGAATGGCAGGAGATCAGACATGGCAGTATTAAACGGGTTCACAATTCAAAGTGGAACTCTGGTATCAAATTTTGTTAGATCATACAGGTCTTGACTTTGAGTTTTGAGGACAGTATAGTTTACGAATAGTTTGATGGTTTAGTGGTCTGTCTCCAATTCTTTACATCATCATCATTGTCTTCATCAACACTGCCACTCTAGTGAACAATTCTGAGCACTTAATATTTACTAGAGTTGGCAATCAGTACCTTACACCCACAGCCTCATGTACGTTCAAATACAATGAGACCTTACATAATTTTCCAAATTTACAGAGCTGAGATTTAAACTTCTGTGTCTAAATCACTAGTCCATGTGCTTTCTAAAATATGCCATTGACCCTATTCTACTTATAAATGGCATTTGAGTAATTTACCCATGCTTGTTATTTTTAACTTCCCCACTTCTCCTTCACATTAGATTCTTCTTAATGAGGAATAATCTTCCTGTCCTTGAAGAAGAACACACAGGATACACAGGCTATTTTTTTTTCATGATTTTTGATCACTACCCACCTGACCCAAGGACACTGCTACATAATGACTGCTTATTGGAAAAAGATGGATTTTTAAGCAACCTTGATGCCACTGGAGTGATTTCAAGCTCCATCCTTACCCCAGATCTTACTTATGGACTTCTGCTTAAAAGATGGTATTTCTTAGTCTTTATCTCATGCTAAGAACAGATACACACTAAGTATATTAAGAAGTATGGGTAGTACTTCCTGGAAAACAGAAGAGACTTTATGGATTAAATGAACCAGGACCAGGGGAAAAAAATCCTCTTGGGCTTCTAGCTGCTGGAGAAGAACACTGATTAAATTAGTAAGTAAGGACAACATTTAAGGAAACCTTATAATAATATTAAAATGAAATTAGAAATTTCTTGTGAGGGTGATGTCTGTATGAATTTGAACACCATGATTTAATTAGATATTTAAGTAATGTTCAGAGATGTCTAGCATGTGATGAGAAAAGCTCCAGCAACACCTATACAGCATTCTTTGGGTTCCCTAACTCCAATAGTACTGCAAACGCTGATGGGGCTTCTAACAGAATCACTCTATAACCTGGAGCCCACTGAAGACTCACAGGGGCCAAATGAGCTCCTTGTTTTTTTTTTTTTTTTTTAAGATTTTACTTATTTGACAGAGAGACACAGCGAGAGAGGGAACACAAGCAGGGTAAGTGGGAGAGGGAGAAGCAGGCTTCCTGCTGAGCAGGAAGCCTGATGTGGGGCTCAATCCCAGGACACTGGGATAATGACCTGAGCCAAGGCAGACGCTTAACGACTGAGCCACCCAGGTGCCCCCAAATGAGCTCCTTTTATCTCTCTCTGTTAATCTTCAATAATCAGAAGAATTATAAATTTGTGGGATTTGTGCTCCATCTAGGGATCTCCCCTTTTCTCCTTATATATAGGCCAAAGGAAAATGGAAGGTAAAAATATGAGCTTAACTAATTTAAGCATTCCTTGTCCCTACATATAATTAAAAATCTGAGACAGGTCTGCATAATGCAAAATGCAACCTGAATAACTGCTATAAGCTACCACTAATATCTCAGAATTATTGATTAGAGTCTGTGATTTCAAAACCACTGATGACTTTAAAATACGTCCTGTACCACAAACAACCAAGGTACATTAATATTTCACTTAAGATCTATTTATTTATAAGTTGAGGAGAACCAATAAAACTTGGATTGCTTAATTTTTGCCTTTACAGTTAGAATGATTAAAAAAAATCAAGTGTGAAATGGTTTACCTGATGCCACCATCCAGTCTTGAAGTTCCTATGAAACACCAATTCCTTCTCAAAGTGCATCTAAACTAGAATCATCTGAAATACTAGCTAACCTGCACATCCCTAAGCTAACCAGACTAAATCAGAAACCCTGGGAGCTGGAACATGGCATCTGTATTTTCACAAGACTCCCAAATAATTTCAATCATAGAGAAAGTTGAGAATCATGTTTTAGCACATTCCGGGTGATCTCTCATCAAACTTGTCCTTTTGTTGTACTATCATCTCTCAAATTCAAACCCACATTTACATACTTGGCTGGTACAGAAACTGAAAATTACCCGACTCCTCTGCCAGTGGCTCCCAGTTACACTGTTTTTAAGAAGGCAGCAAAGGGAGAAGGGAAGACCAAAAGAGGGAAAAGTCACATGCTCCTTTCTGTCTGCTTGTTCCTGCCAGCCTCACCCCAGTGAGGCTTTTTTTCACTCTGCAGTGGCAGTTTGTTCCCATGCCTTCAGCTGAGGATTCCTGTCTGCAGTATTTCCAACACTCACAAAAACAGTACTACTGTTAGCTAGGATGCAACAGGAAGTTACTCAAATCAGAGGTCTGAAAGCTATCGGCAGAAGAGAAGAGGGGGAAGGGACAAAAGCAGGAAAGGGATGCCTTTTGTTTTGCAGACCAGCAGTTCTCACCAAGGAGACACCCAGCTAGGTGTTCTAAGTGAGAGCCCCTTACTAGGTAGTTAGCCTAACAGCCCCTTATGTGAGCCAGTTTGAGCAGGTTAGGGGCTGAGGACCTATGCAGAAGCCCCCCTGAATTGTCCCAAAGTTACCTTTAGCTCATAAAACTAAGATCTCCTCCTAAGGGAAGGATTTTCTGCAACTCTTTTGAACAAAATGATGTATGCACTAGCATGCTGACATGTGAAACATGAGCATTTAAAACCCACATGTCTAAATAAGAGAATATGTATAAATTCCCTAATGCATATGCAAGCTTTCTGCCCCTGCCCCCCTGGCATACTGAAAAAAAAGCTTCCTGCACAAGCCCCACTGGGAGACAGTGCTTTTGGAACTATCTCCCTGTCTCCTTACTTGCTGCGAGTAATAAGAACTATTTGCTCAAACCAAAAGGACTTGGGCTGATCTACTGGCTAAAGCACCCAAATGGTGAGCCCTTTGTCGCTGGTGACACTGCCTGCCTCCCCTCCAAGCCTTACACTTCAATTACCTCCACCTCTTTGCTTCGTTGCTACTGCTCCAAGGGATGGTGACTTTTTTTCTGAAGGTATTACCTATGAGATACTTCTGTCACTATGTTTTTGTTTCTTTGTCAGTTTCTTAATACTTGATTAAAAATTCTTTGATTTGAACTCTCTTTGTTAAAATAACTGACATATTTTTTCTTCTCCCTAATAGATCCTGGAAAATTGAAGCTTCAAGGAAATAAATTCATCACCCCTCCCTGCCTCATGAAAATTCATCACGTCATAAGACAGCTCTTTTTCTTGGAAATTTTTCTCCATAAGGACCAAATTCAGTTTCTCTGCCTGTGCAATGCATCTTAAATTTTGGTACATAAAGGTGGGCACCTTGTTACAATCCTGGCAAAGCAGAGCCTTAATCATGTGTAACTTCACTATATTTCCCCTGAGATATTTTATTTTCTGTTTCAAAATAAAGTAATATATTATAAATGGATGAATCACAACATTGTGATTAGTGTTTTAAAGTATATCTTACCAGTAATCCTTTCGATAAACATGCAAAGAAGTCACCAGCACTCTAATTAGAGATGTACAATCTCAAACCTGTGCACATTAAGGTAACTAAGTTGTCTACTGGTAATTCACAAGACTGGTAAACGATAGTGATGTTTCCACTACATTAATTTTATACAAAAATGCTTTTATGGCACTTAAATATCTTGTATTTTTATCTTTAATGATCCAAAAAGAAATATAAGGTGTCTCAGCTAGATTGCCGGTTTTGGCATCTGACTGGTTTCTGCAGGGTACTCACCTGAAAATGCCAAGGAGAGAAGAAAAGAAAAACAACAAAAAATACAGAAAGAAGTACAGAGATATCCTCAAATTGAAATATTAAATTTTTAAATATTAAAATATTATATAATTTTAGAGTTGACGGTTTGCATATATATGTATGTATTACATTCATATTAATTCTTTTTGTTGTAGCTATGTTTCTGAAAATTTATTACTTTACTATTATAAGTATTTTTGATGGTATCACCCACTATAATAAAAATATATATGAATCATTTACTTAGGAACGTTTATCTTATTGTTCTCAGAATATATTTGGTCCAATGGTATATAAGAATCAACACTGAGAAGGATAATAATTTAAACTATTCATCTTTCTTTTTGAAAATCAATTTGTTACATAAGCAGTAGTAAATATTGACTTCTCTTTCAACATATGAAATCAATTTTATCTAACTCTGCAAAACAATAATTACTTTTTACGAATTCAGTAGAGCAAATAATTTTTATATTTACAAGTCAAGGGGCACCTAGATTGCTCAGTCAGTTAAGTGTCTGGCTCTTGATTTCGGCTCAGGTCATGATCTCAGGATCCTGAAATCGATCCTCACATTGGGTTTTGTGCTGAGCAGGGAGTCTGCTTGAGGATTCTCTCTCTACCTCTGCCTCCATCCCTCTCTAAAATAGACAAATAAATCTAAAAAAAAATTAAGTAAGTTGAGGGCTGATATGTTTTAAATATCCAGGCAGCTAGATAAGTGTGATTTTCACTGGAAATAGCATTCAAAAAGAATTTAAAAACTCACACATACACTCAATCTTTTTCTTCCTAAGAAAATCATAGGATTTTTAACAATCATAGGAAATAAGAAACACTGATTTTGAGTTATACTTTACTCTAAAATATTTCTTATGATTTTCCCAAGCTTTTATACTGGGGAAAAAATAAACTTCCCAATTTTAGTTTAGAATTGCATTATCTAGGGGCGCCTGGGTGGCTCAGTTGGTTAAGCGACTGCCTTCGGCTCAGGTCATGATTCTGGAGTCCCAGATCCAGTCCCACATCGGGCTTCCTGCTCAGCAGGGAGTCGGCTCTCCCTCCGACCCTCTTCCCTCTCGTGCTGTCTCTCATTCTCTCTCTCTCAAATAAATAAATAAAATCTTTAAAAAAAAATAGAATTGCATTATCTATATTGAACATGAATGGTACCTTTATTAATGCTGGTATATAGGAGAAGTGATCTGAGACACAGGCATTCACCTAGGTTTTGCAACTGGTGAAGACAAAGTCAGTGTCTTTTAATGCTAAAAGGAAGTTACTTTATTTACTCTTTAGTAATTCCAGTGAAATTTTTCCTAGCTAAAATTAATTCTAAGTGTGTTGGAAAATATCAGAGTGGAGAGGTAACTTTGTTCCTTGGTCTCTCTTGTTTCAGACACAGGCAACTGAATACAGCAGGCAGGCTGCAGAGGGCTAATAACACTCCCCATCCTATGTTACTTCAGATTCACTGGTCCAGGAGAGAAATTTTAGGCTTCCCAAGATTTAATCAAAGAATGAAAAAGTCTGAGCTGAAAATAACTGTTTACATCTTATTTCTTAATTTGAATGGGTTATAGGTGTTATACAGTCCAATTTAGAACTCAGAGCAGGAAGTCCAATTATGACTTTCTAATGGATGATTACCTCATCTTGTTTAACAGTTCCAGGATTTAGTTTCTAAAAACGAACCCATTCTTTTGTGATCCATCTTTAATTTTTAGTCAGAGTTTGCCTAAAACTTCCTGCAGTTGATACTAATTTTACCTTTATAGCTACACAGGATAATCTCAACAATTTTTCTCTATTGTATCTTTACAAATGTGTAATCCGCTATCATGCCCTCCAATGCCATGTTTGATTTTTTTGTTTGATACCACCAAACATACTTCAGATGATGTAGTCTACACCTCTTCACCATCCTTGCTTTCCTCAGGGGGTATTGCTACTTTTTGCACCACAATATTATTCAGAAAACCATAAATCTACTAACAAGACAAAACAGAAAAACTATAAAATATAAAAAGTCCAAGCTGTGGTTCTATTAATGAGGAATGAGATTACAGGTGTTCTTCCTTATACTGAGTTTTGGGGCTACTGATGGATCCACACTTTTATTTTTTATTTTTTTAATTAAAAAATTTTTAATTAAAAATTTCTTTGGATCCACATTTTTTTAATGGAGTAATGTTAATATAGGTTTTCCTTCTCACATTCTCATATCTATATATTTTTATCTAATTATAAAATTAGATAAATTTGGGCAAGTTGATCAATTTAGCATGTGATGCAGCATGTCATTTAGCAAATGCTGCAATTTGTTGAGCGCCAACAACTTTTCTGTAACTGTAGATACAAACAGTACCAGATAAAATAACTATATAGTATGTATCTGTTACAGAGGGGAAATCAGAGAAGAAAAATTTTCAACTATACCTATAAGATCTTGTCTTGCATTAAATAATACTACAAAGCTTTGCCACTCTTTCCATATGAATACTACCTATAACCACTATTACCACCAAGTAATGGACCAGACATTAAAGTAAGTTACTTATAAGCCTTATCTCATGCATTTTGTCCAAAAGACCTAAGGTAAAGCGTCAGTAGTCCCATTTAAGAGATGAGAAAGTGGGGCATCGAGTTATTAAACTATTTGTAAAGGACATGACTACCTGTCATGTCGAGGTGAACTATTTGTAAAGGACAAAGCCAAGTCCAAATTCAAGACCAACTGCTTCTGATCCAAAAGCCAATTCATATTTCCACCTCAGAAAAATATCTACCTTTCCTTGAATAAACACCCTAGGCATCACATACATTATTTACTTTGTACCACAAACACAAATAAAGTATAAAGAGTTGGTAAAGATGCACTCATAAATTGATATGTGCAGATCCTTCACATCCAGAACATATTCCTAGAGAAAAACAGTGTCTAAAAATGTTGTACCTGTATTGTAATATTCCTTCTTAGTAGTGTTTTGGGCTCTGCTATTAAGTGGTTAATCAATGCTATGAGATACTGAGTACCTCATGTAGTATCATTACCCTGGTTTTTCAGTCTGGCGTAAAATTCAAATTAGTTCAATAAACACATGGGTGCTAGGTGTGTAATGCACTGTGCTCCAGATCTGCACATTGCTACTTCCTTCTCATCGTTTAGGACCTTGCTCAACCACCTCCTGCTCCCTTCATATCTATCCACCTTTATCTCACTACCTCCCTCTCCCTCTCATCCATCCTTTACACAAGATGTAATTTTCAGCCATGTAACCTTTGACCTCCTGTTCTTATTTTTCCCGTTTACAATAATAATAACCACCACTATCTGAAATAATCTCAGCTGTATGTATGTGATTGTTTTGTTTATGTTTGTATTATCGGTCTCCCCACACCGGTCTATCCACTCGCTGAAAAAAGAGCACTCACCTAGCCTGTTTACCTCTTCATCCTCAGTGTCTCAAACAGTGCCTTTCACATGGGAACTTCCAAAACCATTACTCTAATAGATGGACACACATGCGCACACATACATACACTGTGAGGTTTCTACTATACCTTAAGAGAGTTAAACAATCTTTGAAATATGTAAAGAACATTACACACAGCTTGATGAGATAACTTCTTCATAACATTTCTAAGATTTAAAGGTGAGAAAACAGTACTTGAAGTTTAGTAGCATTAATCAATACAACTGGCTTAGGTTTAAACACATGAGGAACATAAACCATCTATTGCTTTTCTAAATATGTGATCAATAATTGTATGTTGGTTATACACAAATGTAAATTAACTTAGTGTATTAAGCAGAGTTCTCCAAAGAGACATAATATATTTTTTTCTTATATATATGTGTTTATATATAGAGAGAGGGAGGAAGGGAGGGAAATAGGGACAGGCAGAGAGAGAAGAGAAACACAGAAAACAGACAGACACTTATTACAGAAATTGACTAAAAGTCCCTAAAAGTCCCACAGTCTACAAGCCGTAAAATCAGAAAAGCTGGTAGTATAATTCAGCTGAAGTCTGAAATCTTAAGACTCTGGGGGGGTCAACAGCTTAAGTCTTCATCTGAATCCCAAAGCCCAAGGACCTTCCTCCCTCTGTCCCTATATAAACACACATATATATAAGAAAAAAATATATTCTGTCTCTTTGGAGAACTCTGCTTAATATACTAAGTTAATTTACATTTGTGTATAACCAACATACAATTATTGATCACATATTTAGAAAATGTTTGAGGGCAGGAGAAGACGAATGACTCTGCTCAGAAAGTGAATTCACCCTTTCTTTGGCTTTTTGCTCTAATCAGGTTCTCAGGGAATTGGATAATGTCTATCCTCATCAGTGAGGGCAGATCTTTACTTGGTTTACTGATGCAGATGCTATTCTGTTCCAGAGACGCCCTCATAGACACACCCTGAAATGTTTTACAGCTATCTGGGCATCCCTTAGCTGACCATCACATTTAATGTGAGAATATTAGTCTTATGCTGCTTGTTTTGGAGTGATTTTTGGGAGTGGTATTATTTACTGCCATAGTCTAGATACACATTGTTCTGGAAACACTTCAGGTTATATAATGTCCTCTGCATCCTAATACACTCCTATAATCAAATAGCCCCCAAAATGTGCTGATGCTTATATAGACCGAACTAAGATTTTATTATTATTGTTTTTGGAAGAAAAACATAGTGTGCTAGAGACATACAGAAAGAACTTTTATGTGGTGTTGGACTTGGCAATTGACCTGTTTGTAGATGGATAGTGTGGGATACCTGTTCTTAATTAATCTCATTAGCATTTCATATTAAATAGTTATTCAAGAAACATTACTCAAACATAATCCTGTATTTATCTGGCCAATTTCATAGCTCATCATCCAGGGGTCTTTCCTCTAAGTCAAGGATAAGTCCTAGCTAGCTACCAAGACTATTGAGTCAAGTTTACCATACAGTATTCTGTTTGAGGAGTGAAGCCTAAATTAAAAGAGGGCACGTTCTGCATGGAGCACTGGGTGTTATATGCAAACAAGGAATCATGGAACACTACATCAAAAACTAATATGTAATGTATGGTGATTAACATAACATAAAAAAAAAGAACAGGGTAATGTTTACGGGGGGGGATAAATCGTAGGAAAGAAAGCAGCTAAAGGAAAACAATAACCATAATTTCCTCAAATCTAAGATGTAGAAAACAAGGTATGATACCTGAATTCCAAAGAGGAAACAAAATAAACAATTCCTAAATATCAATCTGTTACTACAAGTATAAAAATCACAAAGTCTTGTAGGAAAAGCCCAATACAAAGAAAAAGTGCATGATAAAAACCGTAATGCACCATCTCACCATACCACAAAAGTATTTGCCATACAGTTTCTTTCTTTCTGCCTTTTCTCTATCTCATATACATGTTATTTTTCAATGACTTGGAGGATAATAATGTGCATGTGTTAATATTTATAGACACTAATCCTTTATTATTTAAAAATAATGCAATAATGATGTTTGAACTTTCATAAACATAAGTTATAACTACAGTATGTATTATTTGAGAGTAAAATTGCTGGAAAAATTATACCTACTGTAAAATTTCTTCCAAAAGAGTCCATTTTCACTCCCACAAACATAACAAGCGTCTTCTTTATCTATGTGCTCACCAACACTGGATTTTATCAAACTTTTAAAATGCTTTCTTCCAAGTCAATTTGGTGAGAAATTTTCTACCATCTCTTCAAGTTACTTCATCCTCAACAATAAGTGAGAGGAAGAATTCTGTCATTTGTTGATAGCAAGTTAAATTTTATTCCTATAAATTTATTCCTATAAAATTTGTGAACTTAATTTTTAATTCTGTTAGCTTTCCTTTTTGTAATTGTTAATGTATATATTTAATCACAGAATGAGTTTTCTGTACAAAAAAAATCATAACAAGGATGAGTGAAATGGGAGATATGAAAAGATACAGATTTAACTTGTAGATATAAAAAACACAATGTCAGAAATTAAAAAAAAAAAACAAAAACCTAACTGTGAAAGGGCCAAACTTATACTATAGAAATAAAAACTGGTGAACTTGAAAACACAGAAACTGCAACTAACCAAAAGAAAAACTAAGGGAAAGATATTAGAATAAATGAAGTGAGAACCAGTGAGCCATGAGACAGTATTTGGCAACCTAACATGCGTTAACTGAATCCCAGAAGAGAAGGGAGAAAAGGTCAGAACAATTATTTGAAGGAAAAATGGCTAGAATACTTTCAAATTTGTTAAAAATTATAAACATACAGATTAAGAGAGTTCAACAAACACTAAGCAGGAAAAAAAAAAAAAAACAGAAAGAATAACACCAAGGCACGTCATCATCAAATTGCTGAAATCCACCAAAAAAGGAAATACCCGTGGAGCATAGAACAGAAGGACAGTTAGTGGCAGAGAATGAACATCTGTCTGCTTAGGTAGGTTTCATGGCCTTTCTGAGAATTGTTATCCTTGGAAAATGTTGGTTACGATTGTTTCTTGCCAAAAATTATGAACTGAATAAATTTAGAAATACTTTTTAAAGTCTGGTGCATTATATCTTTAGTGATAAATCTGTTTGAGTGTTCTTAAATAAGAAAATCTTTCCCGAACAACCAAATTATGATGATGAAAATAAGGCCAGGGCTACTTAGGTTTTCCTATTTATTTCTTTAACACAGTCTAATCCTAAGCCATGAGGTATCTCTTTCTCTCTATATGTAACATGTGTTTGTTATGCTGCTGCACATATACCCATGTGTGCACCCACCACTATATGTGTATATGTATGATTTCATCACCATTTTCTAAGAAGTTCCATTTTATTCTTAAAGATATTATAAAAGATTAATGGTGTCTAGAAAAGACACTAGATTTCTTACCAAAAGGGTGTCATAAGAATATAAAACAGTATATCATCACAAGAATCCCCTGTATTGTCGTGCCTTGTAACCACGCCTGGATATCCTTCCTACCTTCTGTTTCTATTCTAGCAACCAGGGATATGTTCACCATTTCTAATATTTCATCATTCCAAAAATTTTATATAAATTTAATTATATAGTATGCAGCCTTTACACATTAGCTTTTTTCACTCAGCATATCTCCCTGATTATTCATCCAAAGTTATCACATATATCAACAGTTCATTCTTTGTATTGCTTAGTGTTCTATGGTATGAATGTATTGCAGTTTGCCTCACCATTCACCTATCTGATGACATCTGGGTTGTTTCCAGTTTTCAGCTACTATAAGAAAACCTACTATGAACAATTGTTTACAGCTTTTTGTCTGAACACAAATTTTCATTCATTTGGGATTAAAAACTGGAAAGTACAATTGCTGGCTTGTATAGTAAGGGCATATTTAATTTTATAAGAAATTGCCCAACTTTTCCAAAAATGTACCATTTTACATTTCTACTAACAATGTATAAGAGATTAAGTTTCTCTTCATCCTTATTGGCATTAATGTTTTCACTATTTTTTTTGAGAGAGGGAGAGGTTGTGGCAGAGAGACAGAAGAGAATCTTAAGCAGGCTCCACACCCAGCACAGAGCCCAGTGCAGAGATCGATCTCACAACCCGGCGATCACGACCTGAGCAGAAATCAAGAGTCAGATGCTTAACTGACTGAGCCACCCAGGTGTCTCTGTTTACACTTTTTTTTTTTTTTTTTGACAGAGAAAAAGAAAGAGCAAGCAAGCACAAGCAGGGGGCGCGGCAGCAGAGGGAGAGTGAGAAGCAGGCTCCCCACTGAGTAGGGAGCTGACGCAGGGCTTGATCCCAGGACCCTGGGATCATGACCTGAGCCGAAGGCAGACTGACTGAGCCACCCAGGCACCCCATTTTCACTATTTTTTATTTTAGCTGTTCTGACAGGTGTATAGAAATACCTCACTGTTAATTTAATTTGCATTTTTCTTATGGCTTATAATGCTGAAAATCTTATGTGCTCACTTGCTATCTGTACATTTTCTTTAGTGGAATTTCTCATGTTTTTTGCCCATTTTCTAATTGGATTGGCAGAACTGTTCAGCATCTTCACTATGGTGGCACATACACAGACCTACTACACAGGTGATAAAATCGTGTACAACTAAATATACACATGAGTACAAGTGAAGCTGAGAAAGTCTGAATAAGATCCGTAGATTGCATTACTTTCAATATGTTTGTATATCATATAATATTGCAAAATGTTACCACAGGAATAACTTTTCATTATGTCTAACAACACGAACTGAATTTACAAATATCTCGCTAAAGTTTCAATTAAAAATAGTGTATTACTATGCTATGCCATCAACAGTTGAATAGCGTCTCTGGATTGAGAGAAGAAAAATGCATTCAGTGCTTTAATTTACACCAAATTTTCTTTGCATGATACAAAATAAAATAAAATTATAAGGTAATCAAATGCCCCTCCATGCCGGCATGTCTAAAGCAACCTTGCAAATTAGAATTAAAAATTACTTTTTGTTCCACTTGTCTTCTCTCCCCCACTTACATGCAGGCGGACAATATCAGTGAAATAAAAATCTTACATGACTCTTTAGAAAATAAGCTTAATTTTACTCCACACAATTAGTGGAAAGTTACTGGATTAATTTAAAGGTTTTAGTCTAATAAGGTATTTATCTTGACCTGACCCTTCTATGTGGCAAAGAAGGGGCTATGTATGAGCACAATAGGAGGCCTACATCTATTCCATTTGACATGCATACACTCACAACACAATAATGTATATAAAGTATGGGAATAACACTAGCCCAAGCAATTTAAAGCAGTCTAAAACTGGCAAGGATCCACTATTATAAAGGTCAAAAGTGGCGGGGGTGGGGAAAATACATTCATTGGAGTGGAGGGTGCAGGGATCATCAGTGACTTTTCTGAGAGTAGCTTCCATAAAATGTTGGGAATTGACCACAGATTGCAAGCTGCTGGGGAGTAAATGAGTGATGAGGGAATAGCAGAAAATGTTGAGTGTATTTTGCTGCTGTGGATAAGAGATTGCGATGGGATCCTGAAAGGAGACCAGGGGGTTTCCGGCCAGCATAAGCCTATAGTTCATCCATTTAAATGTTCCCTTCCCTTCAAAAATGGCAAAGATAATAGTAAATAAAAATGAAGTAAAATGAAATGATATAACCGTAAGCAAGAAAAAAATATTTCCACGGATCAGAATATGAATAAAAACACACTGTAGCAAGCAAAGGCTGATGCTGTGTGCCTGCTGGGATCAAGGACTGAATACATGAAGAAAGGATCTGAGGCTTGAGTTCCTGGATAACAGGGTCCAAAAGTACCTTGGGCATTACTGAGCATCAAAGTCTGGCTCGCCTTGTGAAACCCGAGGTTGGAGCTCCCTGCCTATTAAGAGAGGCTGAAAAAAACCTACGCCAACTGCCTGAGGTTTGCATACAACTCCCTGCCTTGGTTGGCTAGAGGAAATAAAACAACTGGCAAAAAGCACATGGGCCAAGCCGAAACGAAGCTAGCCCCAATATGAGCAAGTGCCTCAGAAATCAGATGATAACTCTAAACCCAAAATATGAGCTGTGTACTCCCCACTAATCTCCTTGAGGATGAGCCTGAGAATGAAAATTTCAAAATAAATGACAGAAACTATCAGATTGATAGCAAACATTTGCAAAATTGAGGACCTACAGTTATGTTAAGCAAAAATACAAATGTGAATTATATTAAAATACATATTTTTTAATTCCTAAGGGAGATAACTGTAGTAGTGGCATGTATTACAATAACATGAACAGGGGAGAAGTATATTATAAACACAGCTAATAATGAATTACCAACAGATGTATATGAAAGAAAACATATAAATATAAAAAAGAACAAATAAGATGAACTGGAATTGGAATTAAGAATAATAAATCATAGTTTGTAGGCTGGATATATGTGAAGTTGGAATTTAAAAACAGGAAAGCAATCCCGAAAAATTCACTCTGAATTAGCATTAAAGATTTGGTGGTTATGAAAAAGCAAAAATACAAAAAAACAAAATCTCTATTCTCACCTGTCTTAGTGATCAAAGGAAGAGAAGCAAAGTAGATTTCATTGTGGTAGGAAGGGGGTGGATATAATGGATTTATGTTTGAAATACTGAGGTTATGTCCATGCCGTGGACACTGAGATTCCTGCACCCGATGGTCAATTTCAAATACAGTTGAATTCACAGAGATTATGATTATAAATATGGATTCTAACATAAGAAAAGCTGATGTCGAAGGATGGTAAGACCATCCAAGACCAGCTTTTAAAAGAAAAAAAAAAAAAAAGAAACAAGGATTGTTGCATGGATGCCAAACAACAATAGTTTCAAAAGAAGACAGAACTAACACAAGAGCTGTGTTAGATTATAAGAAATCAAAGGTGTACAATAACCACATGGAATGTATAGTCCTGGGGTGCCTGGGTGGCTCAGTCGTTAGGTGTCTGCCTTCAGCTCAGGTCACGATCCCAGGGTCCTGGGACTGAACCCTGCATCGGGCTCCCTGCTCAGCAGGAAGCCTGCTTCTCCCTCTCCCACTCCCCCTGCTTGTGTTCCCTCTCTCGCTGTGTCTGTCAAATAAATAAATAAAATCTTTAAAAAAAAAAGAATGTATAGTCCTGGATTAGATCAAACAACTAAGGGAATATGAATATGGACCACACATGAGATGATGTTATGGAATTTCTGCTTTTGTTAAGTGTGGGCATGTCATGTTTGGCCATGTATGAAGAGTGTGTTAATATTTAGGACACAAGATGAAGCATAGGACACATGATGATGTTTGTAATTCACATTAAATATTCATCAGCTTTTAAAAATAAAGTTAACACCAAGAATGTGATAGCAGATAGTCCATAGGTGAGAATGGAAAGTAAAACCTTAGCTTTATCTATTGGGAATTCAGTCAAGATGATGTGAGGATGATTTCTTACTTTTCTGGAAGTTCCTTTGTTTTTAAATAAAAGGAAGTGTTTTGGGGACTTCTGGGAGTAATCATATTATAAGGATCCCAAAAAGAGTATCAGCGATGATTGAAATGTTCCCATAAGCTACAAAGATTGCCTCTACTCATTACCCCAAGCAAATGTGTCCAGTAGTTTGAGTGGTTAATTCTCTGTTTGCTGGGACTATTTTGGTTTTAGCACTGAAAATCCCACACCACAAGAAACCCCTCAGGTAGCCGATAAACTCCAGGAGGCAGAAATATTATGGGAAACCTTGACTTTTTATGCACTCAGTGCATGAGTGTACTTACATCTACAATTTTGTCTCCATAGATGAACTCTGTGTTCCTAATTGTTTCTATGGCCCATACATCTCTTGCTATTAATTCTCCAATTTTAAAGAAATCCAATTTGCCAGTTCACTGACACAAATTATGGCTTAAGTCTTTCTACGTATATGTCTGCTTTATAACATAAACTGAACATTGCAAGTATCTCCCCAAGCCTAAAATGTTTAATGAACAATTAAAATGTAAAGTATGTATTTCCTGATATTATCTCATATAGACTAGAATCCTAAAATTTTTAACTTTAGCGAAAGCCTATGTTAATATTTTTAAAACATTCTTTTAAATGAAGATTCATATGTAAATTAACATTATAAAACCAAATTTTGGGGGGAGTTGATTCATTTTATGTGGAAAAACTTTTAAGGAATGTATTTGTACAAACTCTACCAATAACATACTACAATATTCTTTACTCTCATTAAGTTAGATACAACAGTATTTTTACTTGGCAAGAAGTTAGCATTTTGTTAACCCACTATAAATATTGCAAGTAGTAAAATTAAAATAATGTATATGAAAACATTTTTAAGCAAGAATATTATATACAGGTTAGTTATATTTTACTTTCCTGCAGAATTATATATTAATTCCATTTGTGACTTACCTCAGTTACAACTATTTCATCTTGACAATTCAGCCTTTTCTCTAGCACTGTACTTAAGTTTGTATAGGCATCATCTTCAATAATATAAACTAATCCATTTTGGCTTGAAAGAGGATATGTTTTTCATTGATTTCCCCTTAGCACTAAAAAAAAATTGTAACTGTGTACATCTTCCCTCTTAATAAGATTATAGCATTAAATATAATCAAAAATAACTCTTTTTCTATTCTCTTTTCTATTGCTCATAAGATGGTAAATATTGTAATATTTATTATTGAGTTCCCAACCCAGGGAAGTAGTAGGCATTTACACCCTGTTTTTTTTTTTCTTTCTGACCTTCTCTATTCTTCAACTTTTGCTTATCTGTTTCTGTATCTGGAATATAGGAAGCTACATGGAGAACCAACAAACCTTCACAGGAAAAATAATCCCATCAAAACTATTTGCAGCAACTCAGTGGACACACCCATTTAAACACTAACTTTAGACACTCTCATTTGGACTTAATAAAGATAAAATACCTGATCATTACACAGCAAAAGACTATGTGCCTAGGTTATTGTCAGATCTGCCCAGTCATAGGATGGAATGAGCACAGATGGCAGTGGTTTATACGAAATTGGATTTGAGCAGATATAAAAGAGAGAAGTGAATTACATGATGAGAAAGTCCAGACGCCCATGTCATTTGTCTCAGCTGACCTATCATCTCTTCCTCAATTCATGATATTTAGGAGTCTTTACAAAGCCTCTTTTCATACAATACATTGTAAATCCCATCAACTACGTAGTATTGGAACCTCCCTCCTTCCTCATGAGGGAGGAAATGACACAAGACTAAATGACACAAGATAATCAGTGAAAATGTTGGCACTAGCTGGGGAAGATATTATACATAATTAGAACCCATCTCAAGCATGACCTAAAACTTAGTGATGAGGTAAAACCCACCATCTGGTGGTAGAGGAGATCTGAGGTTATGGATATACCCTGAACCTTGGGTAGTGGGGAATGGCTGCATGGTTTATTCAGAGGCCTAAAAGAAACAAGACTGCAAAATTCAGGTTAAAGTTAACTGAGAAATAGGTATCTATATAAACCTATGAATTTGAGAACAAAAACCACAGGGCTTTTTCTTTTCTTTTCTTTTCTTTTCTTTTGGGGGGGGGGTGTTCTCCTATCAGCGATCAGTAGAGATAATTAACCACAGATAAATCCTCAAAAACTGCACATGGCATGTGTAACTCATCCTGTGGTTGTTAATCTGACTCCTCCCTTGATCATTCCTGTACTCCTACAATGTGCTCATGGTCAGAGTAACCACTGGGGAAAGAATGGAATATTTGCATGAGGCCCAAAACAGGGTCTTCCCTGAAAGTGCTAGCTACTGCCACTGTTGAATATTCAACATGCCAGCAGCAGAGACCAAAGCTGAAATATTAATATGGTATCATTCTTCAGGGATATCAACAATCCAAACACTGGCTAGTCAGTCTCATCAAACTGCTTCCATTTGGTAGAACTAGAGACTCAACTATACTAGAATCAATACTTGGACTGGCTATTATTGCCTCTATGTTGTAACTGAAGTGCCAGAGAAAGCCTGGATAATGTGCCTTTACCTGCATCAGTTGTATTCTTTAATGGTGGTGATGATTTAACTAGGTAAAGCTGTACCAAGATAAACTGTTAGGTAGCAAAGAAAGAAGGAAAATATCTGCTATTTATGAGTTTTTATAACACTTCTTTTCAGACAATACATTGTATATCCTATTAACTACATAGTATTGGAACCAGCATCCAGAATCATTCTGAGTATATAAAATTTTGATTGGAATTTTATATGCTAGAGCACAATAATACATCTCATCTTTGAAATGAGAAACACAGATATACCAATTTCCTTTACTTGACAGCCTGTGGATTTCCCTACTTAGGCAATACTCTATTCAAAAATCACAAATTCTGAGGTTTAATCCATGGAGAAATTAAGCTCTCATGCCAGAGGGATAAAGTATTTGTCAGCCTCTAGGTCCCTCAAAACGTCTCTTACTTCCTCCAACCATTCACCCCTTTGCAGCATCCATGAGTAGCATTCCTTTCTTTCACAAGAGTTTATTCAGTTAATGAAATCCCTTGAGTAACTCTCCTAAATTCTTCTCTGGTTTAAGCCAACGTCCTCCCTTCCATGGGATCAGTCTGCACTGTGAGAATGGAAAAAAAAAATTCCCCTCAAAATGAGGTTTTACAGGAACAAAAGGGCAACTGTATTTTATCAGGCAGAGGCATATAACCTTGGTTGGCACATCAATATACATTCACTTGCTTATTACTCTTTCAGGAAATGCTCATGATTAATAAAATGGTCTTTCTTATTTAATGTCATTTTCTTCCTTCTGAAACCTCAAATCTCTTCATAAGGAAGGATGCACTGGTGCTTGATTTGCACAGCATTGATAGATGCCATGAGAGTACACAGGATCACTTTAGGGCCGGAATTTAAAGGCCAGTCTGGTGTTATTCAGTAGCACAGGCAGAGAGAACAGCTCCATCCGGTAGTTGCTGCCAGCCTTTCGCTGTTTTTTTTTCACATTTGATCCTAATCCTCTAAGTAGGAGTAGCAACTTTGTTGGGCAGGGGTGACAATTTGGGGCTGCTGTAAGGGATATAGCTAAAATAAAGAACTTGAATGGTGCTTCTCCCTACTGTCATTTCCTAACTTCTTAGTAAATCCCACCATTTGGTTCACAGGCTATCTAACCCAGCTTCTGCCACCATTTTTAGAGACCTTGTTATCCAAATGGGCATCCCTTGACCTTATAACCAATTTTGATTTCAACATGACTTCATCTGTATAAAACTACGGTTGTATGTAAGACTTGTCATCACAAATAGCCATACTACTTCAGAATACATATACTATCTCAGAAATCTTCAAAGCTCTTATTTAGTTTTTATTCACTGACATTGAAACCTCCCCATTCTCTCATTTCTTATACTTTTTTTTTTCTTTTTTAAATTTCTGGTCTTTTGGGGCGCCTGGGTGGCTCAGTTGGTTAAGCAACTGCCTTCGGCTTAGTCATGATCCTGGAGTCCCGGGATCGAGTCCCGCATCTGGCTCCCTGCTCGGCGGGGAGTCTGCTTCTCCCTCTGCCCCTCCCCCTCTCATGTGCGCGCTCTCTCTCTCTCTCTCTCTCTCTCTCATTCTCTCTCTCAAATAAATAAATAAAATCTTTAAAAAAATAAGATAAAATTTCTGGTCTTTTGTCTTTATTCCATCTTTAGTGCTTTGAGTTCATTTTTTTGTTTTGTTTTGTTTTCCATAGACCATCGGTTTCTTTTTTCTTGTTTCAGACCTACAAGTGGATTGGACACTTTGTTTGATTAGACACATGACAAAGTATACAACTCACTGTAACTAGCAATAATTGAAATCTAAATACTGTGTGATTGAAGGAATATGCAAATAAGAACTTTGCTTCATGATTATCAATAGAACTTGGTCAGGATAGTGAATTATTTCAATGAAATCCAAACATAGTCCTGAAAGTAAATCAGTGAATAGTACAAAACTATAAGTTCTTGTCCTTAATTTTTAAGATATTTGAATTTTTGTTTAGCCTGTGCAACTATTCATGCATTACTGAGTATATCAAGAGTCCAGGAAAGATAAGATCCACTGCCCAGCTCAGTTCTAGAGTTTCCATTACCTTACCCTATCTGCTGTTCACTATAAATGTTGTATAATTTCACATATTTAAATCAGTATAAATGTTCTGTCATCAATATCCAATGATTTTCAAAACAGAATTCACCATCTGAGTTCTGATAAGTGCCTTCTCCTGTTCTATTAGTTACCATCTGCAACTTTACCGTTTTCTTCAAAACCTAAATTGTCAAGTTCCAAACTCCCATTTACCTACAAAATTTTCAAATGTCTTTGCCCTTGAAAAAAAATTCTTTGCCCTTTTACTTCTTTCTCCGCCTTCAGTCCAGATGGAATTTTTCAGTGTGAGTGTAATCCCACCAATTTCTGCTTTTTCAGGGAATAAAGTGTTTTGGCAATTTGTATGTATCTGGCTCCCTTCTATTTAATGCTTTAATAATATAAACCACAGATGTTAAAACGAATTTAAATTCCAAGGGAGAAAGCCTGGACTAGCTTTGCTCATAAACCCAAGTTTTGCCCAGAGAAGACAATGGAATTTGGTTTTTTAAATTAAAAAAAAAATATCTGAGTATAGTTGACACACAATGCTACATCAGTTTCAGTTGTACAACGTAGTGAGTCAACAC
The DNA here is from genome assembly GCF_009762305.2 of Zalophus californianus. Classification (NCBI taxonomy): domain Eukaryota; kingdom Metazoa; phylum Chordata; class Mammalia; order Carnivora; family Otariidae; genus Zalophus; species Zalophus californianus. The sequence continues at coordinate 42,232,156 of NC_045602.1, forward strand.
TTCTATGTTTTACTATGCTCACCACAAGTATAGCTACCATTTGTCACCATGTAACACTATTACAATAAAATTGGCTATATTCCTTATGCTGTGCCTTTTGCCCCCCCCCCCCCGGCCTTATTTATTAGTCCATAACTGAAATTTGTATCTCCCCTTCCTCTTCACCCATTCTGCCCATCCCTTACTCCTTCCCACGGGCAACCATCAGTGTGTTCTCTGTATTTATATGTCTGATTCTGCTTTTTGTTTTATTCATTTGTTTTGTTTTTTAGACTCTACATATGAGTGAAATCATATATTTGTCTTTCTCAGTCTGACTTACTTCACTTAGTATAATACTATCTACATCCGTCCATGTTGTCACGAATGGAAAGATCTCATCCTATTTTGATGGCTAAGTAATACTCCACTGTGTGTGTATGCATGTGTACATCTTTATCTACTCATCTATTGGTAGATACTTGGATTGCTTCCATAATTTGGCTACTGAAAATAATGCTGCGGTAAACAGGACACATATATCTTTTTGAATTAGTGTTTTCACTTTCTTTGGGTAAATTACCCAGTAGTGAAATTACTGGATCACATAGTACTTCTGTTTTTAATTTTCTGAGGAGCTTCCATAGTGTTTTCCATAATGGCTGCACCAGCCTGCATTCCCACCAACAGTGCATGAGGGTTCCTTTTTCTCCACATTCTCAAAAACACTTGTTATTTCTTGTCTTTTTTGATTTTGGCTATTCTTACAGGTGTAAGGTGATACCTCACTTGGTTTTCATGTGCATTTCTGTAGTGATTAGTGATACTGAACATCTTTTCATGTGTCTGTTGGCCACCAGTATATCTTCTTTGGAAAAGTGCCTATTCAGGTCCTCTGCCCATTTTTATTTTATTTTATTTTTTTAAGATTTATTTACTTTAGAGAGAAAGCGAGGTAGAGAGCACAAGCAGGGAGGGGGTAGAGGGAGAGGTAGAGAGACAATCTCAAGTGGACTCCACGCTAAGCGTGGAGTACATCTGGGGCTCAATCACAGGACTCTGAAATCATGACCTGAGCGGAAACCCAGAGTTGGTCACTTAACCAAAGGAGTCACCCAGGCGCCCCCTCTGCCCATTTTTTTTTTAATTTTTTTATTGTTATGTTAATCACCATATATTACATAATTTGTTTTGGTGTAGTGTTCCATGATTCATTGTTTGTTCATAACACCCAGTGCTCCATGCAGAATGTGCCCTCCTCAATACCCATCACCAGGCTAACCCATCCCCCTACCCTCCTCCCCTCTAGAACCCTCAGTTTGTTTTTCAGAGTCCATCATCTCTCCTGGTTCCTCGCCCCCTCTGACTTACTCCCCTTCATTCTTCCTCTCCTGCTATCTTCTTCTTTTTCTTTTTTCTTAAAATATGTTGCGTTATTTGCTTCAGATCTGTGATTCAACAGTCTTACACAATTCACAGCGCTCACCGTAGCACATATCTTCCCCAATGTCCCCTCTGCCCATTTTTAAATCAGATTTTGTTCTGTTTTGATTTTTTTGGTGTTGAATCATGTAACTTCTTTATGTATTTTGGATATTAACTCCTTATCAGATATATCTTTTGCAAATATCTTCTCCCAATCAGCAGGTTGCCTTTTTGTTTTGTTGATGGTTTTCTTCACTGTACAAAAGCTTTTTATTTTGATGTAGTCCCAACAGTTTATTTTTGCTTTTGTTTCTCTTGCCTTAGGAGTCATATATAGAAATATGTTGCTATGGACAATGTCTGAGAAATTACTACCTATAATCTCTTTTAGGATTTTTATGGTTTCAGCTCTCACATTTAGGTCTTTAATCCATTTTGAGTTTATTTTTCTGTACGGTCTGAAAGAGTGGTCCAGTTTTCCCAGCACCATTTATTGAAGAAACTGTCTTTTCTCTGTTGTATATTTTTGGAAAGCACTGCACTTTGATTAAGAGTTTTACCCAAGTCACATGTAATCACACAAAGAAAAATTAGTGTCATGCCAGAAAAAAAGAGCCTGAGTTATAGTTGGAAAGCCTTTCCCTATCCCAGTTTGAATGGGGGATTCACCTATGTTTTCTGCTAGTATTTGTATGGTTTCATTTTTTACATTTTCATTCATTTCACTGAACCAAATTCATATAGCACGTCAGGGGTGGATGTGAGATATCATCTGGGTTACGTCTAAACGCAAAAGTCTATATGTCATTTCATTAGCAGTGCTCTAACTTGATTGTAGATCATACCACTTTATTTATTTTTACTCTTCTATCCACTTCTTCTACAAATTGTTTTCCCTTGCTGTATTTTCTTTTTAAAGATTTTATTTATTTATTTGACAGAGAGATGGACAGCAAGAGAGGAAACACAAGCAGGGGGAGTGGGAGAGGGAAAAGCAGGCTTCCCGCAGAGCAGAGAGCCCAAAGCAGGGCTCAATCCCAGGAACCTTGGATCATGACTTGAGCCAAAGGCAGATGCTTAACGACTGAGCCACCCAGGTGCCCCCCTTGCTGTATTTTTAAAAAGGACAAGCATGAATATTTTTAAGAAGTAATAGCTCTGATCTAACCCATGCCTTACATATATATACAACCCAAAGCCATTCTACTTCAGAGAAGTTTTTGAAATTCGTTCTGTTTTAAATAACTTTCTATTGTTGCCATACAATGCTAAGCATTCCATCCTCACTACCCCCATGATAGGCTCTCACCAAGATCACTGGTTAAGTTAACGCTCTTGACTACTCCCTATTTTGAAGTCATTAGAAACATAGGCTTTCAAGTCAGAAAGTAGTGATTATGAAACTTTTGATAAGGAAATTGTCTTCACTGAGCCTCTATATCTTCATTAATAAGACACTGATAATAGTAATAGTTACCTTGACATTCACAACATTCTAACTTTATCTTACTAATTTTACAGTCAAACAAAAAGACTGGAGCTCTAGCCAGAACTGTTTGCTATTTGATTTGCCCAAGTATTTCCCAATTTTTTTAATGGACTTGTAGTGTTTAAGAAAACATTTCAGTCACTACTACATAGTTATCAACTTTTAATTCTGCACAGTAAGGTTTTTTAGACTGTATATTACACGTTGTTTACTGATGGCCCATTTAAAAAAAAGAATATTTTATAGAGAACAAACTGATAGTTACCAGAGGGGAGATGCGTGGAGGGATGGGTGAACAAGATGAAGAGCATTAAGAGCACAGTTATCATGATGAGCACTGAGTAATGTGCAGAACTGCTGAATAACTATATTGTACACCTGAAACCAATACAGCACTGTATGTTAATTATAGTGGAATTAAAATTTTTTAATAATTTAAAAATTAAAAAAATAAAATAAAAAGAATATTTTAACTGTGAAAAAAACAGGTAATATAGGGGCTCCTGGGTGGCTCAGTCTGTTAAGCGTCTGCCTTCGGCTCAGGTCATGATCCCAGGGTCCTGGGATTGAGCCCCAGGTCTCCCTCCTCAGCAGGGAGTCTCCTTCTCCCTTTCCCTCTGCCTCTCCCTCTGCTCATGCTCTTTCTCACTCTCAAATAAATAAAATATTTAAAAAACAGGTAATACATAATAAAGTCCTTTATATTGAATAATTTTAGCTTTCATAATCTCTTATTAACTGATTAATTTAGCCTTGAATAAAATATCACATAGACAAATGTCTACATTTGGCACTGGCATGTAGGTGATCTATGCTTTTCCACCCTGTGCCTGAGCTAACATTGTTCCTTGTACCTGAATCAGTCTGTTCATGGCCTGGGGCAGTTCTAGTCCAGCTTTTACTTTAAGGACCACATATAAGCTTCTTTGTGAAGCTATTCCTGAATCTCACCTGCAAACTTTCTCTTGTACTCCCAATTAGAATGAAAAATAAAATCTAGATCTAGAGAAACCTTTGACAAAATAGCCTATTCATTTGCAATTGAGGCAACTGAGTCCTAGAGAAATGAAATGACATAAAATGTCATGCCTTCTGAGATTAAAAAAATGTGGCCTAATGACCAGTGCTTCTGTTATGTCCAATTCTCTGCATATGATTATTTCATTTTTTAAATTTTAACTGTCATTTTATTTTTTAAATTGTATTATTGTTGTTATTAACATACAATGTATTATTTGTTTCAGAGGTACAGGTCTGTGATTCATCAGTCTTACACAAGTCACAGCGCTCACCACAACATATACCCTCCCCAATGCCCATCACCCAGCCACCCCATCCCTCCCACCCCCCCTCCACTCCAGCAACCCTCAGTTTGTTTCCTGAGATTAAGAGTCTCTTATGGTTTGTCTCCCTCTCTGGTTTTGTCTTGTTTCATTTTTTTCCTCTTTTCCCCTATGATCCTCTGCCTTGTTTCTCAAATTCTACATATCAGTGAGATCGTATGATAACTGTCTTTCTCTGACTGACTTATTTCACTTAGCATAATACCCTCTAGTTCCACCCACGTTGATGGCAAGATTTCTTTTTTTGATGGCTGCATAATATTCCATTAGATTCCATTCCACATCTTCTTTATCCATTCATTTGCCGATGGACATCTGGGCTCTTTCCATAGTTTGGCTATTGTGGACATTGCTGCTATAAACACTGAGGTGCAGGTGGTGCCTCCCCTCGGATTACTACATTTGTATCTCTGGGGTAAATACCCAGTAGTGCAATTGCTGGGTCATAGGGTAGCTCTATTTTCAACTTTTTGAGGAACCTCCATACTGTCTTCCAGAGTGGCTACACCAGCTTGCATTCCCACCAACAGTGTAGGAGGGTTCCCCTTTCTCTGCATCCTTGCCAACATCTGTCGTTTCCTGACTTGTTAATTTTAGCCATTCTGACTGGTGTGAAGTGGTATCTCTAGGCTAAGAAAGGGTAGAGATCATGCCCAGGGTCACCCAGTTGCTATTTAATAGATCATGGATTCAATCCCTATTAGACCACTACCACATGTTCTACAAAGATAAGTATTTACTTAATACACTGATGTACTACATTTAAGAAGAGATGGGAGGATTCCATTCGTCATGACATGTAATCAGAAATTCTTCTCATTTCTTATGGAATTTGAAGTCACTGTTATGACACTCTGTTCTATATAACATGTATCTAAACACTTCTCTGAAAGGAAGAAGTGCATTTCACAGGGAGATGGGTCAGTACACTAGAAAGCAATGAAGGACTGTTCATGAGGAAGTCTGTGTTAGTGGGGGACACGCCCAGCTGTCAGTAAAGTGACTACTTAGGCATAATCTTTCTGAGGCTGTCACTCTGTCATCAAAAATCCAAATAGCTAAATCCTCCCAACTACAGTAATACCATGGTCTGTTTGTAAACTGAGAGAATTATGCTTGTTTTTAACCTGGGGATAGGAAATAGTTTCTCCTTCACAACCCTGAACAGTACGATTCAATTGCCGCGAATCTCCACTTGGGGCATACAAGAGCCTTAATTCTGGTACCTTACTTAATTCAGAAAAACATAGGAACTGAATCTCTTTAATCCATGTTGGTACAGGAAGGAAGAGGCCATTTCTACTCTTGCATGCAGGATAGTTATGTGGCTGAGCCAGATTTTATTTATTTATTTTTATTGGTTTTAAGATTTTATTTATTTATTTGAGAGAAAGAGAGAGGCAGAGTAAAAGAGAGCATGAGTCAGGAAGAGGAGTAGGGGTAAGGGAGAAGCAGACACCCCACTGAGCATGGAGCCTGACCTGGGGCTGGATCCCGGGGTCTTGGGATCACCTGAGCCAAAGGCAAATGCTTAACTGACTGAACCACCCCAGCGCCCCATGTGACTGGATTTTAAAGAAGGATTGAGGTGCTTGACAGGAAGAAGGCAGAGTGTGAGTGTCCCCAGACCAGAAACTTGCTCCGCCCAGCTTTCACAGCCTGAGGCCTTGCATTAAATATGGCGAAGCCTAAACAAGGCACAATAACATTCTGAGTAAAGAGAGAATATAATTTAACAGGGCAGAGGTCTTTTATAGTATTAGAGAGGAAAATTAAGTTAGAACCATCATTGCCCAGGTTTTTGCAGTTAATCCTTTCCTGAACTTTAATTTTAGGCAATCCTAACACATGCAACAGATAAGGAAGGTAGAGCTGCTCTGCTTCAATAGAATAGGATCCTATAACCCTGCCCCTTATTTCCATTGATATCTCCTGATTTTTCTGTGCAAAACCATTCAGACCCTTTGGACCACAGTGTGAGGACATCTAAGCTAGAAAAAGAACATTAAAGACAGAAACAGAACTGAGTACTTTTTGTGGGCAGCTAAATGATATGTGAGAAAAATCCTAGTCTATCCCTAAGCAGCCATGGTTAACTAGATTTGTAGCCATCACAGGGCTTGCACTGGCAGAAAAAGACTTTTCTACAGATGAGAAAGACTGAATAAAACTCTCTAGATTTCCCAGCTCTCAGCAGCAGAGATCAATGAAGTATAAAAAGCCAGAGCCACATAGGTGGGTCTGAGTTACAAGAGGTCACTCTATGGACATGATAATTGCATTCTTCATATGTGGAATCAAGTCCCAGGCCCTTTGTATGCAACCTCTCTTTAAAGAGAAGAAATAGATATTCTTTTTCCACTTACTTTTGCTCATTTCAGTAGGGCTGGACCCATACCTTGTGATCTTCAGTGGGAACCAAGCTGCTCACTGTCCACAAGTCAGATATACTTTCGTGCACAGCAATTATAAAGAAGCCATTCTATGGCATAAGGTAAGAATCAGTGAAATAGAACCCTGTCCTAAATATATTCCCCTACAGAATGTCATATTGCCTGACTTTATGATATCTGAGAATGATTCCTTGAGCTTATAACATTTTGAAATGAATTGTTCTAGTGTTTGGGATATCAGGAAATTTATGTCAAGACATAATCTCCCTGGTTTCCATAGAAAACAAAATTCTTGCTCTTGGAGTGAGGATGTGATGGTCTGATGACAAATTCTTGGAGACTTTTTGCCAAGGACTCTATCTCCTTCTGTTTTCAGCTATAACAAACTCAAGAGAATAAGACCCAGCTGTAAATATGAATTGCATACCAAAAGAAAATACCCTTTGTTTCTTCAAAAGTGCTAGGCACTGGAGAAGAAAAATGAACATTTCCAATGGTGGGACAGCAAACAAAAGCCCAGATTCATTAAAAGTTAATGATGTAGGATGCAGATAATGAGAAATAGAAATGGAATTCATAGAAACATATTATCCTTCTGATGCATGGCAAAATTTAATGCATAATCAACATTACTCAACAGTCCCAGGGTCTATTTTTATTCCAGTGCTTTTAAACTTCAAAATCCATTAAAGATTCATGATCCCCAAGCCATGTGTTCTCTACAGTTAGAAACAATTATGTCACATGAGTAAACTGCTTGCTAATAGAAACACTGGCTATTTTGCATTGTAATAAAGACAACACTGTTTTGCATAACATCACACACTCATTCTGTAAACACTAAGTGAAGGATAGTAACTTGGTGTGCACGAAAAGCAAGGGCCAACCTTAAGAGACTTGCATCTACCTTGGAAAAAGAAAAAAGAAAAACACTCCGTATCATATTAGATTGGAGAATACTCAAGGTTAAGGGAAATGCACTCGTCAGCCATCTCAGTCTTCCCAGTTTTATGGAAGAGGAAATAATACCTTCACAGGTTCACTGTCTCATGGCTGGTAAGCATCAGAGTCCAGGCATGTCTGAAGTTGGCTTGTATTCTTTATACCATATCACATCCAATCCGCCATCTGAGAGAGTACAGAGTGTAATTTCAAGTTTGATGTTACACTTTTGCCAGAATTTCTGTGTACATTCAAAAGCCCTCCCCTTGTAGTCCAAACTCCACAAAACATAAAGTTAGTATGGGAAATAATACCAATATTGTTATTCATAAAGCACCGATGATCAACAGGCTCCAACAACTCAAGGTATGAGCAACACATTTTTTTTTTAATCTGAGTCTCTCTCTCTAACTTTCCTCTCTCCTGAAGACCAGATGAGCATGTTTGTTTTTCACTGCTATGATCATTTGGCTGCTGTCTTTGTTCCCTCCATTAGCCTGGAGGACACTATAACACACATAGAAGCCCTTAATAAATTCACCTAGCAAGCCTTAAATGAGAGCCAACCAAACTTGTTTTTATTGAACACTGAAATATCCCTAATGAGAAAAGCTATCCTCCAAAATAGGATGGCCCTGGACTTTATTACTGCCTCACAGGAAGGCGCCTTGCCATTATCCAAACAGAATGTTGTGTGTTTATACCTAATGATTCTGTTAATGGATCATCTTTATTAAATCACATGAGGACAGAAGCGAACACCTGACTGATCCATTCCCCTGCATATGGGACTTCATAAATCAGTGGTTCAAATCAGGGGGTTGTTGGTGGAAAAAGCTGTCACTGATTTGGAAATCATTGTCTTACTCTGTGTTTTTACTTGCATGCACCTATATTGTTGCTGAGGCATCCACCTCCAATCCAGTGAAAGAGCCATCAAAGGAGCCACCTCCATGCTGGTAAAACCCCTTGCTGACTACTCAGGCCATGTTGTGGAAGAGAGGAACATGTCAGATTTTAAGAGCCAGTCGGGAGGGGTAGAGTGTTGGGGGAGGTCATCAAGAGAACGTGACCAGCAACCGACCTGCGAGCTGGTCACAGGCAACTGGCAGATCCTCTCCTGTTCCCCTATCCTTAGCATGTGCATCCCACTTGCCTTCCCTCCTCCTAGAAGCTGCCCAGGGACACAGTCTTGAGATAGTAATATGATGCTGAGATCACCTGGACAGTTTATGTGACTGAACGCAGGTAAGGGCTATATATAAATGTTTAAGATTCTGGTGGACAAGTGTGGAGATCTACTCGTTTGCAGCTGCCCATCTAAGCCTAGCATATGAGTTCCCTTGCTTATTAAACAAATAAAACAAATAAGAAAATGGCAACAAATATGTATCTATCAATAATTACTTTGAATGTAAAGGGACTACATGTTCCAATAAAAAGACACAAGGTAACAATGGATAAAAAAAAAAACAAGACCTATTATATGTTGCCTACAAGACACTCATTTCAGACCGAAGACACATGCGGATTGAAAGTGAAGGGATGGAGAAATATTTATTATGCAAATATGAATATGAAAAGAAAGCTGGAGTAGCAATACTTACATCAGACAAAATAGACTTTAAAACAAAGACTGTAATAAGAGACTAAGAAGGACACTGTATAATAATAAAGGGGACAAACTAACAAGAGAATATGAGAACTGAAAATATTTATGTACCCAACATGGGAATACCCAAATACATAAAACAGTTAATAGCAAATATAAAATAATCAGTAGTAATATACAATAATAGTAAGGGACTTTAACAACCTATTTACATTGATGGACAGATCATCCAAACAGAAAATCAACAAGGAAACAGTGGCTTTGAATTACAAACTGGACCAGATGGATTTAACACACATATTCAGAACATTCCATCTTAAAACTGCAGAATACACATTCCTTCCAAGAGTACATAGAACATTGTCCTAAAGAGATCACATATGAGGCCACAACAAGTGTCAACAAATTTTAAAAAAAATGAAGTCATACCATCCATCTTTTCTGAGCAAAACACTATGAAACTAGAAATCAACTACAAGAAAATATCTGGAAAAGAGCACAATACATGGAGGTTAAATAACGTGCTATTAGGGGCACCTAGATGACTCAGTTGGTTAAGTGTCTGACTCTTGATTTTGGTTCATGTCATGATCTCAGGGTTGTGGGATGGAGCACCATGTCAGGCTCTGTGCTGAGCATGGAGTCTGCTTGTCCCTCTCCCTCTGTTCTTCCCCCTGCTCCCATTCTCTCTTACTTTCTCTCTGAAATAAATAATATCTTAAAAAATAACATGCTATTAAACAGTGAATGGATTAACCAAGAAATCAAAGAAGAAAACAAAAATTACATGAAAATGAAAATACAAAGGTACAAAATCTTTGGGATGCAGCAAAGGTGGTTCTAGGAGGGAAGTTTATAGCAATACAGGCCTACCTGTGGAAACAAGAAAAATAAACATTCTAAACTTACACCTAAAAGAGCTAGAAAAATACAGAAACTAAAACAAAACAACAACGAAAACCAACAGTAGAACGGATCAACGAAAGCAGAAGGTAGTTCTTTGAAAAGACATCAACAAAATTGCTAAACTTCTAGCCAGACTCATAGAAAAAAAACAAAGAGAGAGAGAGAGAGAGAGAGAGGACCCAAATAGATAAAATTACTAATAAAAGAGGAAAAATAACAACCAACACCACAGAAATACAAACAATTATAACAGAATATTATGAAAATGTATATGCTAACCAACTGGACAACTTAGAAGAGATTGATACATTCCTAGAAACATATAACCTACCAAAACTAATGCAGGAAGAAATAGAAAATTTAAACAGACTGGTTACCAGCAATGAAATTGAATCATTAATCAAGAAACAGACATCTATATATGGAACTAGAGGGTATTATGCTAAGCGAAATAAGTCAATCAGAGAAAGACATGTATCATATGAACTCACTGATATGAGGAATTCTTAATCTCAGGAAACAAACTGAGGGTTGCTGGAGTGGTAGGGGGTGGGAGGGATGGGGTGACTAGGTGAGAGACACTGGGGAGGGTATGTGCTATGTTGAGCACTGTGAATTGTGTAAAACTGATGAATCACAGATTTGTACCTCTGAAACAAATAACACATTATATGTTAAAAAAAAAAAGAAGATAGTTGGAAGGGAAAAATGAAGGGTGAGAAATCGGTGGGGGAGACGAACCATGAGAGACTATGGACTCTGAGAAACAAACTGAGGGTTCTAGAGGGGAGGGGGTGGGGGGATGGGTTAGCCTGGTGATGGGTATTAAAGAGGGTACATATTGAATTGGAGCACTGAGTGTTACACGCAAACAATGAATCATGGAACACTACATCAAAAACTAATGATGTAATGTATGGTGATTAACATAAAAAAAAAAGAAAAAGAAAAAAGAAACAGATGTCTAAGACTAGATGGCATCACAGGCAAATTCTACCAAATATTTAAAGAAGAGTTACTACCCATTCTTCTCAAACTATTCCAAAAAAATAGAAGAGGAAGTAAAACTTCCAAATTAATTCTATGAGGCCTGTATCACCCTGATACCAAAACCAGATAAACATAACACTAAAAAAGAGAATTGCAAGTCAGTATCTCTCATGAATATCGATGCAAAACTCCTCAACAAGGGATGCCTGGGTGGCTCAGTCACTTAAGCATCGGACTCTTAGTTTCAGCTCAGGTCATGATCTCAGGATTATGGGACTGAGCCTCAGGATGGGCTCCATGCTTAGCATGGAGTCTGCCCGTTTCTCTCCTTTTCCTCCCCCAACTCATGCATGAGCTCTCTTTCAAAAATAAATAAAATCTTTTAAAAAATTCCTCAAGAGGGGTGCCTGGGTGGCTGTCAGTTGAGCCTCTGACTCTTGATTTCGGCTCAGGTCATGATTCTGGGGTTGTGGGATGGAGCCCTGCACTGGGTTCTCTGCTCAGTACAGAGTCTGCTTGTCCCTTCCCTCTGCCTCTCCCCCACCCCACTCACTCACTCACTCACTCATGGTCTCTTTCTCTCATAAATACATGAATAAAATCTTTAAAAAACATCCTCAACAAAATATTAGCAAACTGAATCCAAAAATATATTTAAAAACATCACACACCACAATCAAGTGGGATTTATTCCCGGGATGCAAAGGTGGTTCAATAGTCACAAAATAATCAACATGACACAACACATCAATAAGAGAAAAGATAAAAAAAAAAAAAAACAAGCATATGATCAGGGCACTTGAGTGGCTCAGTCAGTTGAGCAGCAGACTCTTGATTTTGGCTCAGGTCATGATCTCAGACTCTGTGCTCTGCGGGGTGTCTGCTTGAGGATTCTCTTTTTCCCTCTCCCTCTGCTCCTCCCTCTGCTCACACTCCCTCTCTTTCTCTCTCTCATATGTATGTTTGCAAAAAACCACACATATGATCATTTCAATAGATGCAGAAAAAGCATTTGACTAAGTACAACATCCATTCCTGATAAAAACCCTCTGCAAAGTAGGTCTAGAGGGAACACATCTCAACATAGTAAAGGCCTTATATGAAAAACCCAAAGGAAACATCATATCAATGGTGAAAAACTGAGAGCTTTTCTGCTAAGTTCAGGAACAAAACAAGGATGTTCACTCTCATCACTTTTATTCAACATATTAGTGGAAGTCCTAACCACAAGCAATTAGACAACATTAAAAAATGAAAGCCATCCAAACTAGTAGGCAATAAGTAAAATTCTCACTATATTCAGATGACATGATACTATATATAGGAAGCCCTAAAGATTCTGCGAAAAAAAAAATTCCAGAACTGATAAATAAATTCAGTAAAGTGACAATATACAAAATCAATGTACAAAAATTTGTTGCATTCCTATACGCTATTAATGAAGCAGCAGAAAGTGAACTTAAGAAAACAGTCCTATTTACAAATGCACCAAATAAAATAAAATACCTAGGAATAAACTTAACCAAAGAGGTGAAAGAAAGACCTGTACTCTAAAAACTATAAAACACTGATGACAGAAATTCAACACGATGTAAAGAAATGGAAAGATATTCCATGCACATGGGTTGGGAGAATAATGTTAAAATGTCTATATTACCTAAAACATTGCAATCCCTATCAAAATACCAACAGCATTTTTTCACAGAACTAGAACAAAGAAAACACTAAAATTTGCATGGAACTACAAAAGACCTCAAATAACCAAAGCAATCTTGAAAACGAAAGGTAAAAAAAAAACAAAAACGGATGTATCACAATTCCAGATTTCAAGTTATATTACAAAGCAGTTGTAATTAAAACAGTATGGTACTAGCATAAAAATAGAAACATAGATCAACGGAATAGAACAGAAAACTCAGAAATAAACCCACAAAGGAGGAACGAATATCCAGTGGGAAAAAGTCTCTTCAACAAAAGGTGCTGGGAAAACTGGAAAGCTACATGCAAAAGAATGAAACTAGACCACTTTCTTTCACCATTACACAAAAATAAACTCAAAATGGATTAAAGACCTAAGTGTGAGACCTCAAACCATAAAAATCTTTGAAGAAAGAACAGGCAATAATCTCTTTGACATTGGCTGTAGTAACATTTTTCTAGATATGTCTCCTGAAGCAAGGGAAATAAAAGCAAAAATAAACTATTGGAATTACATCAAAATAAAAAGCTTTTGCACAGCAAAGGAAACAACAAAACTAAAAGGCAACCTGCAGAATGGGAGAAGATATTTGCAAATGACATATCTCACAAACGGTTAGTATCCAAAATATTTAAAGAACTGATATGACTCAACACCCAAAAACCAATTCAATAAAAAAATAGGTAGAAAATATGAACAGACATTTCTCCAAAGAAGACATACAGATGGCCAACACACGAAAAGATGCTCAACATCACTGATCATCAGGAAATGCAAAACAAAACCGCAATGAGATACCATCTCACACCTGTCAGAAAGGCTAAAATCAACAACACAAGAAACAACAGGTGTTGGCGGGGACATGGAGAAAGGGGAACCCTCTTGCGCTGTTGGTGGGAATGAAAACTAGCGTAGCCACTCTGGAAAACAGCATGGAGATTCCTCAAAAAATTAAAAATAGAACTACCCTATGATCCAGGAATCACACTACTGGGTACTTACCCAAAGAATACAAAAACACTAATTCAAAGGGACATATGCACCCCTATGTTTATTTTTTTAAGATTTTTTTTTTTTTATTTGAGAGAGAGAGAGAGCACGCAGAGGAAGGAGCAGAGGGAGAGAGATAAGTAGACTCCTTGCTGAGGACAGAGCCCAATGTGGGGCTCTATCCCACAACCCTGAGATGATGACCTGAGCCGAAATCAAGAGCCACACACTCAACCAACTGAGCCACCCAGGCACACCCTTGCACCCCTATGTCCATTGCAGCATTACTTAAAATAAGCAAACTATGGAAGCAGCCCAAGTGTCTATCTATTTATGGATAAAGAGAAAGTGATATACATATATATATATGATATATACACATAATAAAAATAATGAAATATTTGAAATATATATGAAGTATATGAAATATATATATATGAAATATGTGTAACACATATCACAAAAATAATGAAATCTTGCCATTTGCAACAACATGGATAGAGCTAGAGTATAATCATAAGCAAAATAAATAAAAGACAAATGTCATATGATCTCCCTCATATGTGGAATTTAAGAAACAAAACAAATGAACCAAGGAAAAACAAATAAGAGAAACCAAGAAACAGACTCTTAACAACAGAAAACAAACTGATGGTTAGCAGAAGAGAGGTAGGTGAATAAGATATTATTTTGAATAAGATACTTTTCTGCTAACATATTCCCCTAGACTTTAGCTTAGGATCTCTCAGAGTATAAGAGCTATTAAATTGAAAAATCTTAGGTCTACCAAAATCAAGAATGATTTTTTTTTAAAACTCCCATCTACTTTCTCCTTCTTCGGTTGAATAGTATCACCCAGGAATTTTTCCTACCAGATTAATAGGTAAACCAGGTCTGGCTTCAAAATGATCTTGCCTCAACAATCTGAAATGATCTCAAGTCTAACCTCTTGACTTAAGTAATCATTTCTTGATCATATTCCTTTAAAGCACAAGAAATATCTGGAGTTTATCTTATAAAAGTGTATTTATCTGAATCTTAGCTAATAACTCTGAATACTTTCTATAAATATTACTTGTTTTCTTCTCAAATATGTCCAGATTATCTAAATACTACCAAGTATTTATGGTAAACACTAAAGTCAAAATATCAAATCATCTTGAAAATTAAAGTTCAAAAGTTCCAGGAGGACATTTCACTTCCTCTTACTATAGAATCCTATGTGCAACATTAATAGTATTTTAGAGTTTGGTTTACTATGTGGATCAAGCATATAGTTAACAATAAAGTCTACTTTGTAGAACTCTTGACTGGGGGAGGGTGAAGTAACTTGGTAAATTTCCTGCTTATTTGGAATCAAAGTCATATATCTAATTGTTATGAGACTCAGTTGAGTATAGTTTTCTTGGTAAATGCAGTGTGTACCCACTGGTATCATTGATGAAGTCCTTCACTAGCCCTCCAGATAGAATTGAACATACTTGTCTTTGTTGCTTCCATGAACCCTGAACACATATCTATCAGAGCACCTATAATAAGTTATTACATTTGTTTACTTTCATCCCTTTTTACTAGTGTCTTTGCTACCTATGTTAAAAATATCTAAAGGTTAGTATCAGATAGTATTAGAGAAGCTCTTACTAACTCACTTTTACAAATAGCAAAATATCTAAACTTATGTTGAGTCAATAATTGATATATGATATATTTATAATATATAATATCAATATATATATTAATATATTATAGTGATATATGTTAATATAATTATATGATAATGCATTTTATGTTTTATTTATACATGAGGTATGAGATTTTTTATTAGGTTTTAGGTTAAAAGAAAACATAAGCATTATAACATATCCTTATTTCAGTGGAAACTGTTCAATCGTATCCTAATATCAACACTGGCCTTTTCCAGATAAATACCCAGAAGTGGAATTGTTGGATCATATGGTAGTTCTATTTTTAATTTTTTGAGGAACCTCCATCCCGTTTCCATAGCGACTGCACCAGTTTACAATCCCAACAGTGCATGAGGGTTCCCTTTCTTCCACATCCTTGCCAACGCTTGTTGTTACTAGTCTTTTTGATAACAGCCCTCATTGTGTTTTTTTTTAATTTTTTAAAAATAGATTTTTATATATTTATTTTTTCTTAATTTTTAAATTCCAGTATAATTAACATACTCGTCATAGTTTTGATTTGCATTTCCCTGATGATTAATAATGAGGAGCATCTTTTCATTTACTTGTTGGCCCCCTTATATGTCTTTTTTGAAAAAATATCTATTCACATCTTCTCATTTAAGGTATGATCATTTCCTTTTTTTCTACTAAGTTGTGTGAGTTCTTTGTATATTATGGAATTAGCCCCTTATTAGACATATGATTTACAAGTACTGTCCTATATTCAGTTGGTTGCCTTTTCATTTTGTTGATAGCTCCCTTTACTGTGCAGAAGCTTTTTAATTTGATATAGTCCCACTCATTTGTTTTTGCTTTTGATGTCAGATTAAAAAAAGCATCATCAAGATCTATGACTAGGAGCTTACCACTTACATATGGAGGTACCTCAAAAAATTAAAAATAGACTTACCATATGATCTAGCATTTCCACTTCTGGGTATACATCTGAACAAAACAATCATATTACTTGAAAAGGTACATGCACCCCCATGTTTACTGCAGCATTATCTACAATAACCAAGATATGGAAACAACCTAAGTGTGTATCAAAGGATGAATGAATAAAATAATTTGGTATACATATACAATGGAATATTATTTAGTCATAAAAAATAATGAAATCTTGCCAGTTGCAACAACACGGATGGGCCTCAAGTACATATGCTAATTGAAATAAGACACTGAGAAAGACAATGTCATGTGATTTCTCTTATATGTGGAATCTAAAAATAAATAAATAAAATAAATAAACTCACAAATATAGAGAACAGACTGATGGTTGCCAGAGGTAGGAAGGTGCAGGGGGGAGAAATGGGTAAACTGCTTTTGTTTTGTCTTGTTTAAATAAACTGTAATAATAATAAATAATTATTTATTTATAAATAAACTAAAAACAAAACAAAACAAGTCAAATCAAACCACCACCACCACCACCACCAGAACAAAAATACTAGCCCCTTGCAGTAGGTATCTGAAAGAAGGAAATGGACTGGTACCTTTCACATTTTGTATGTCATTTTCCCTGACTGCAGGCCACAGACAGTACCTTGCAAAGGAGCTAAAACTCATATAGAAACCTGCACTCTTCTGAGTTTGAATGACACAGAAAAGAGTATGGGGACAGTCTACCTAGAATTGCTACTGTTGGCTAGCTGCAGACTCAATTCCACAAGTTTTCCTGGCCAAGGCTGGGTAACAACAATGCACAACAGCCAAGGAGGTTGAAAGTAGTTCTTGGCAACAGATGGTGAATCAGGAGTTCCAAGAAGGAGACTGCACGTGTCTTGCCAACCTTGTTTCTAAAGGGACAGAATTTTCTCCTCATTGTTCTGGTCCCCAGCCATAGTTCTTCCTTTAAAAGACAGGTAGCCCAGAAAGGCAATAATCCTAACTAATTTTGTTGCCTTACTACAGCAATTTCTTCTAGTTACTATGTCTCATATGCTAGGTTAGATTTTGTCTTCATGCTGGCTTAATGCAAGTCCCTTGAACTTTGAGGTAAGACCCAAACCCTGTAACTATATTAATCCCCAAAGCAAACTGATTACTTGCTCTTGAGTCTTCCCTTTCCTTTTTTTAATTTTTTTATTTGACAGAGAGAGACACAGTGAGGCAGGGAACACAAGCAGGGGGAGTGGGAGAGGGAGAAGCAGGCTTCCCACTGAGCAGGGAGCCCGATGTGGGGCTTGATCCCAGGACCTTGGGACCATGACCTGAGCTGAAGGCAGACGCTTAATGACTGAGCCACCCAGGCGCCCCAGGTCTTTCCTTTTCTAGAGATGGAAGTTGCTAATAACTAGTATGCATTGGACCTGTCTTGTCTACTCTGACACCTTTTTATTTACAGAGAAATCAGGAACTCATTATATTTCCCTCAATGGTGATGACCAAAACTAAGACATTTACATTTGTCATCTTCTTTGACATTTCTTTTCCTACCTTGTACATTAGATCATATTTAATCACCACTTTTCATAGTTACTAGAAGAGGTGCTGGTTTGTGTAACTGGACAATGACATTTCAAATTGGCATACATAATGATTAGGTTATTATGTACTATCTTCATTGGTCTAGGCTTAAATTCACTTTTTTTCTTTTTAAATTAACTAAGCAATTTAGAACCAACAGGCTCTTCAGAGTGGCTATGAATGATAACAACGTATTCTCAGGGGTGGTCATTGTGCACCCAGAGTTTTAAATTGAGTAGGCTTCTTCTTTTTAATTAATTAATTAATTTATTTGAGAGACAGAGGGAGAGCACAACCAGGGGGAGCAGCAAGCAGAGGGAGAGTGAGAAGCAGGCTCTCCACTGAGCAGGGAGTCTGATGCAGGGCTCGATCCCAGGACCCTGGAATCATGACCTGAGCTGAAGGCAGGCGCTTAACCGCCACGCAGGTGCCCCTAGGCTTAAATTCTTAACCAAGTATTAGCATTTACAAATCCATAAGCAAAAAAGCTGAGATCTTGATAAGAATCTACATCTAATCACATGGTCCCCTGTATTAACCCATCTTGCTGTCCCACATTCTAAATTAACCATTGCCTGGAATACTTTGCTATCATTGTTATAAAGTTTTACATATATAATATGTAAATAATATATTTACAGTATTTTAAAATATAATTTAAAATTGTATAAATATATAACTAAATATGTTTAAATATGTTTATATATAATAAATGTATTATTTATATCATATATGAATATATATTATAAATATATTATTTATATCATATGTAAATATATGTAAATGTACATGTATATTCCTTTAAAAACATAATATATTTTAATGTAAAGTGCTATAAAATTTGTAATGGATATTATGCTTTATGGTTTTTTTTTTTTTACTTTATTTCAGTTAATACTGTGTTGCTAAAATTTAGGAATATTATGTGGGCCTTTGTAATTCATTCATTTTGAATGTTGCCTAATAGTCCACTGTTTAAATATACTATAATTTACTTATTCTCCCTTTGATAGGCATTTGAATTGTGAGGTAGACAGCCTTTAAGTTTGTTCCAATGATAGCTGTACTATGGTATCTAAACATGAGTAATGACTTGCTTTTAATAAATAAAATATGGCAAAGGTGGTAGTCTGTCAGCTCCAAATATAGGTTATAAAAAGATTATGACTTTTCTCTTGCCCTGTTTTTCAGAGCCTTCATCCTGGGGAAGGCAACCTGTCATATCGGGAGTAGTCCAATGAAAGATTCACATGGTAAGAAGCTAATATTTTCAGCCAACAATGAGGGAGGACCTGAGAACTGCCAAAGGTCATGAAAGTGAGACTGAAAACAGATTGTCCCCTAGTTTAGCCTTTAAATGACTGTAACTCTGCCCATCACCTTGATTTCAGCCTTTTGAGTGACTCCGAGCACAAGAATTCTGACTCAAACTGTCAGGTAATAAATGTGGTTTGTTTTAAGTCACTATGTTTGTGGGTAATTTGTGACACAATAGGTAATTAATATGGTTTGATTTGTGGTTTTTGCTATTGTGAACAGTAATAACATGAATATTCTTGTACCTGTTGCCTGTTGTACATTATAAGAGATTCTTTAAGGGAATATACCAAGAAGGAAAATTGCTGGGTCATAAGGTATGTAAAAAAGTCAACCACAGAGAAAATACCATGTACTTTCCAAAGAAGTACACAAATTTACACACTTCCTAAAAAATGTGTAACTTATACAATATGGACACATCATTTAATTTTTCCCATGTAATGTACGTCAAATTACATCTCTTTATTGTCTTCATTTCTTAGTTATGGATGATATTTAATATCTTTCCTTATAAGTGTATTTGCTACAATGAATCATGGAACACTACATCAAAAACTAATGATGTAATGTATGGTGATTAACATAACATAATAAAAAAAAGAATACAGGCTTACTTTATTAACTATATCTATAAATTTGGGATTTTTGCTAACTGGTCTTCCTCAAGCTTTTCACCTAAATAAATAAAGTTTTACTCTTTAAAAAAAATAAGTGTATTTGCTTCCTCTTCTGTTAAATGTTTATTTATGTTTCTTACCCATTTTCTATTAGTTACATGAATTTTTCTTAATGATTTGTAGCTTGTGAATAGCTTCTTGATAGCCAATCCTTTGCTAATTATGGGTATCCAAAACATATTTTCTGATGTTTGTTATAGTTCCACTTTCCTTGAAGGGGCCTTAGGTGAATGAGTGGTTAACTTCTGTCATTTCCTTTACAGTCAGTATTTTTGGGTCATGTTTAAGAAATCACTGTATATTCCAGGTTGTAAAATATATTAACCTACATTCTCTAATAAGAATATTCAAGTTTAATTTTAACAATGAATTACTTAATTTTTCTGAGGAGGGGGTCAATTGTCATGTTATTTAAATATAAATATTTTTGTAACTATTTTATTGAAAAAAGCCTTCTTCCCCTCACTAATTTTACATACCCCTTTTGTCCATATACCAAAATCTGAATCCTGTGCAGCCCTATTTTAAGGCACTTATTCTAATGCACTTATCAACTTGGTGATAGATATACTAACATCACACTTAATATGTCTTAATAAATATAACTTCATGATATATCTGGTGGATAAAGTCTTGCTTTTCTTTTTCAGATTTCTGTAAATAAGTTGGGCTTTAAAAAAAAGAATTATGTAATCAAGTTACAAAATCTACTGGAGATATTACTGAAATTCTATTGAATGTTTATCAATTTGACATTAAATAACTTTATAAACTTGACTTATCATTTCTAAACACTGTATATCTTTCAGTTGTTAAATTTAAGTTCTTACTGAAGTTCTATACTTGTTACTTCTTTAAGTTCTTATTTAAGTTCTATAATTTCTGTACATACAAATCTTGAATATCTTTGGTTACAGACATAGGTAACACATTCAGTGACACTACTAGAAAATATCTTTTTTTATATTATTTTTTAAAGGTTTATTTATTTATTTTGGAGAGTGCACGCACAAGTGGGGGGGGGCAGAGGGAGAGAATCTTCAAGCGGACTCCCTGCTGAGCACGGAGTCCTAAGCAGAGTTCAATCATGACCTATGAGATCACGACCTGAGCCGAAACCAACAGTTGGACAGACGCTCAACCAACTGAGCCACCCACGTGCCCCTCTTTTTTTAGATTACATCTTGGACTTGTTTGCTTTTCCACTGAATTTTCTTATTTCATTTTTTTTAATTTCCATCTATTTCAACACTTTTCTTGGGATTGGCTCTGCCAAATGCTTAATATTTTTGAAGAGTTAAAAAAAATTTATGTATGTTATATTCTTTAAAAGCTGCATAGTGAGGCAAGCAAGTTTTGGGATTTTAAAAGTTAACTGCATTACAAAGACTTTCTTTGGCGTTGAAGATAATGATATTAAATGCAGGCTAATTGGAATAATAATTTGTCTCTAGATGTGCTTGCCTCAAATGTACTTTCTTTCACCCAAAGATATAAAACTGCATTATGAACATCCTTATTTCTACCTCCCTTCCTTACTTCATACCTTCATTTTTCTTTTTTAAATTTTTATTTGCTTATTTAATTGCTCAAAAGCGATAGAGATGGCAGAACATTTCCAGGCAGGACCCTACAGAGCCTGAGAAAACCCTAGGCCGCCTTCTGGCTGCTCTCCCTCCTCCTCCAACCTTCCCTCCCCTTTCCCTCCTCCTTCTCCTCTTTCCTTTTTGCCCTAAAATAACAATATAAATAAAGGAAAATCAAGAGTTTTGTAAATCTACAGTATCTATTCATGTTGAATAATTTAACAAATTAAAATATTAACATAAAAATTTAAAGTATAATGCTCAATCTATGAAATAATTACAAGAATTTCATATATGAAATAAAGTACAGTTCAGGACAGGTAATGTCATCTTTAATGGTGCAGTTTTTAAATACATCATGCCCATTTTTCAGAAACTTGTATTTTCTCTGTGACTATATGATGACTTTGGGAACTGAATGTGACTCAGAATAAAAGGCTATTCTTTCCCTCCCTTTCCCCCCAACCCTGTGATGGGCACAGTGCCTGGCCCTGCCAAGAATGATTAATACAGCTAGTGCCCAACCTAAAATCACACCTTGGCAATAATATCCTTAAAATGGGGGAGGGTACTTGTTATTTAGGTGAGGTTGGCTGGAAAAGGCCATAATTGTTGAATTAAAAACTCAACCCTATCAATACTGGCAATCTTGTATCCTATAACCAGAATTGTCAGTCATAGCCTTTGAGAGGTTTTACCAAAGCGGTGATCAGAATGCTGAGTAGTAAACCAAGAGAGAACAGACACTATCAATTAGAAGGGGAAAAAATGATCTTCTGATAGTACATGTATAACATATCCAATATTATTCCGGTGATATCACTGCTGCAGAGACAATTACTTTATCCCATTAATTGGACACATTTCCCAGCAGTACCTTTAGATTGGTACTGGCTTGAAAAAACAAAACAAAACATATATTTTTCTTATTTATTTGGAATCTTTATCTCCTTTAGCTATTCCTTGCCCTAGCTGAGTGAATATTAGGATTGCATTCTGAGGACAGAACTTGAAGAATTTCTTGAAAGTAGCAGTAAGTACAAACTCTGAAGCTAGCTAGGAAAACCAAATAGTTAAAACTAATCTGATCTTTCAGTCCACAAAGTAATTTGGCAGCCTAGTCACACTGGCCTGCTCAGAACTGGAAGGTAAGTGGGGTAGGCATGGATGGAGATATTTAACTGTTAGTTTAGCAGGACTGACCTCTTCAAATGATGATTAGCATCATGAATTGTGGAGTGAGATAATCTTGGTTCAAATATTAGTCTAGCCATCTACCAGCTGTGTGGTCTAGGATACATTTTTCAAATGTCTTTAAGTTTTGGTTCCCTCATTTATCAAATATAGACAAACACTAATCTTTTGGTGAACACTAAAAAAATTCCACGTGTATTAATAACCTAGAACAATAAATGTCAACCACTGCTACTATTTGCTATTATTATTGTTGTGGCTATCACGATCATCATTATTATTATAGCAGTAATATGTGGTAAGACAATAGGAGACTGCAACTGATTTATGCTTCCTGATGCAAATATATTAAATCCAAAAGGTATTTATTTATTTAATTTTTTTATTTTTTGAAGATTTTATTTATTCATTTGACAGAGAGAGAGCACAAGCAGGGGGAGCGGTAGGCAGAGGGAGAGAGAGAAGCAAGCTCCCCGCTGAGCAGGGAGCCTGATGAGGGGCTGGATCCCAGGATCCTGGGATCATGACCTGAGCTGAAGGCAGATGCTTAACTTACTGACCCACCCAGGCACCCCAATCCGGAAGGTTTTGTATAAAATGGACTTTCAAGGGGGCATGGAGTCCAGGGTAAATCATATTCTACATTAAGTAAACATAAAAATGCAGTTTTTAAGAAAAAAAAGTATCAAAAGCAGTTCAAGGGATTAACAATTTAATATCAATTACTTTTTATACATCACTATGAACTTTGTACTTTTTTCTTTACAACAACTCCTAGACTGCAGAACTGTTATCCTCAAATAAGTGTGCAAAGAAGCACACTCATACTAATGAAAGATACTTAACTTGCTAAAATGGTTAACAGATTACAGGTGAAAGACTCAGGGCAAAACCTCTATACTTAGAAACGAGATCAGTGCTTTTGCCAGACTATATTGTTGGGAATGGTAGGGGCTTCAATTGACTACCTTGATTATTAAATGGCATGTGCCCTGGGTCTCTGTTATCACTGGCAGACATTCTTCTTCTCCCTAAAGTCTAAATCACTGCTCAGATTCCTAGGCATGGTTTTGGCTTATATTTACAATTTTAAAACAACAATTAAAAAGGGATGGGCAAAATGGGTAGTGCGGAGTGGGAGATACAGGCTTTCAGTCATGGGAATGGATAAGTCATGGGAATAAAACGTACAGCATAGGAAATATAGTCAACCGTATTATAAGTGTTGTTTGGTGACAGATGCTAGCTACACTTTTGACCATAGCGTAACATACAGAGTTGCTGAATCACTATGTTGTATGACTGAAACCAATGTAATATTGTGTGTCAACTATATTTCAATTAAAACAAAATGTCATACCATATTTATCAACATATGTATTGTGTATTTTAACTACAGGGCAGTGTTATACTTGGGCCAAAATTTATGGTGTGTGTGTATTTAATTTTAACTATTTCTATACATTCATCAGCAATAAATTATGTTTTAGGGGGCAAAATGTTTCCTTAAATATTTACTCTTTAAAAACTGATTTTCTTTTAATTAAATTGTCCAGTTATACAGTGTGAAAAACTGAAATAATCATTGGGGCATGTAAGTTTTGCTTTGGCTGATTTAAACCTGGCAACCCAACACATCATCATTTGAAAAGTAAACATACAACTGCAAAGCAATTGGAAGCTAAAATGAAACTTCTGGAAATGAGAAATTTGATTGGGTTGAAATTACTCTGTATATATGCAGGTACACATCATTGTCATTATTATTATCACTATTATTATTTTGAATTTAAGACAGGTTTTTTCAACCACAAGTTACTAAAAGAAATTAATTAGAGTTCATTTCATTTGGTAGAAGATATTATACTTTCAATCTCAATAGCTATTAATTGGTATTTATAGATGTAATGTAAATATTACGCAAACTATACAATAAACATCTTACAATTAAACTAGTAACAAGACAAAGTGAGATATTTATGCATATTGTCTTTTCCTTGAAAATCTTTTATACATTCAAAATTATAACTTCAGCATGTATCAGACTCCTGGAAGGGAGGCTGTAATAATAAGACTCACTGAGCTTACAAGAAAAAAGAAAAATCACTGAGTCCCTAAATCCTCTTTTCTGCCCTTCCCTGAACTATAAATATTAGACTTCATATTTCAGATATAATTTATTAGATTAATTCAGAAACTTAATTAAAATTCCTATTAGATTATTTGCAATATAATAAATAATGACATTAATTTGTATACATGGGTCATATCTTTATGTTATGATATTTATATTTACAAAAAAAACAAATGATTATTCTTTTTAAAGGATTCCACAGCTTAACTCTAGTTTACTGGAGCTCTTTGTCTATGTTTTTCTCCTTACTACTAGTATTATCAACAGAGAAGCATCATCGTGATATTCATATCTGAACAATTTGAAAGTAAGATCTCTCCCTAAGTAGAGCACGATTATAAAAACAAAAGTAAATAAAAATCTATTTCCCTGAAACTTGGTCCCATCATCCTCTAAGATGCAGATGATGTGGGAGGGAAACATAGCAATTCTGTTTAGCTCTATCTAATGCAGTCAATGCCAAAGTTACAAAACTTCTCTTTCTACTAATCTAACATTTTCCCAGTGGGTTGTTTTATAAATTGGGTTGGCCTCAAATAACTTTCAGGGATAAATATAGACAATTTGTATTAGATTTATGAAAGATCTGGAAATGTGTATGATTTATTAGGAAGATATAGGGTGTCTATAATAAGCACTTTTTAATTTAAACATTTTGATTGCCTAGTGAGAACTGTAACCATCTATACTCAGTTTACTGTCTATGTCAATAGCATTTTAATCTTAGCTCTCTTCACTAATACGATTCTACAGTCTTCATCAATATGACTTTGTTATTCCAGGAAATTCTTGTCCACCAAGATAAAGGTTGTAAATAGCATTCCTGTTTGTTCCAGAGAGTTTATGAATAACCCATTTGAATATACATAAGATTGTTCACTTTTCAGGAGATAACATGAAACAACTGTTTACTCTCCAAATCTTCTGAAGGAGCACCTTGCTATTGTATCCACCGATTCTAAAAATATTATATCATGTTCCGTACTCAATCTAAATCCAATTCTTTCACTGAATTGAAGACAGATTCCCAAACCTTATAAATATCCCCCACTGATACTGAAACTCTGTCAAGGTAGGACTCTACCTTACTGGAGCATTCCATGAACACAGCTTTGACTCAGCAACACGTTGCCTTGGTGGTATTTCTGAGAAGTGCATTTGACAAAAGATTGCTCTCTTATATTTTCTCTTACTATGTATATACTGTATATTTGAAGTTAAACAAAAATTTTAGTTTGTACAATTCTGAGAGTCTACTAACAAGATTTCAGGGTGATGCTTCTCCTAAGACTCATGTCTACAGACAATGTCTGTAAATTATTATTAGTTTTTTGTATAATAGTTTGACTTGTATGTTAAACTTCAAATCAGAAATCATAATAGGCAGGGAATATTTTATTATCACATTATCTTCATATTTTAACGGAGAAGGCTGATCCTAGGCAATAGATATTCTTCCCCTCCAAGGTCACAAATCAAGCAAACCAAAAAACAAGGACTTAAACCCAGGTGTTTGGACAACTGTATCAGTTGTCGTCTATCTTGAACAGGTGGTAGGCATTATTTCCATCTGTGGAATTAGTCACCCATGAAATTACTTTTGTCCATTTAAAACATTTAATCATCAAAAAGATAGACTCATGTATTACACAGATAAAATTTAAGAATCTTCTCTTTTAGATTAAAATGTCTGATCCAAGGACACCATGTCACTTCAGGAATCTGAAACTTCCTCAGCTGACTTCACCCCTCCATTACATATTTAAAAATAAGAGTAATAAAACCATGTGCTTTATTGATTTAATTTCCTATTTGAGGAAATTGTTACTTGTTGTTGGATTCCTCTTGATTGAAAACACACTGCAAAGTAATGTTAAGCTCAATTAAGCTTGACTGTATCATTTGTCCACAACAGGTCATATTGTTTAATATTTGCTAAAATTAATTTTTTAGGAAATCATCATTTTTGGTTAAGAAAAAAAACACCATCTTGTTAGAAAATAGCAAAAAATCTTTATCTTAAATATGAATTACAGCAGTATGCCTGGCACATGTCATGAAAACTTACAGCAGTTAATTTTTGGTAATTGTTAAATGAAGGGTAAAGAAATCTGGTTGTAGCTCTTTATAATGCTAAGTCTATTTTTTAAATTATTAAAACCAATAAAATAATGATTTATCTTGACAAGGCAAGATGAGATAATGAACTGGGCATATAGGTAAACCATTTTTACTTGAAAAGGGGAAGAATTAAAAATGGATAATGTAATATTAAATTTTTTCTTTATATTGTGTGTGTCAAGAGCATTCCTGCTTGTATTTTAATTTCCTAGTGTGGTGTAGTTACAAAGGCACTATCTGAGATTTGATGACAGCTTAAAATGTAGCCACCCAGAGTAGAAAATTGTTCAACTCAAGGTATCTCTGGCAAATGAGTGCACTGTTAAGGCTGCTAATTAAAATGATTTGTATTATTAAATGAGAGTCTAAGGAAATGATAATCCTTATTACCTGTTAGTGGGGCAATGAAAGAAGCTGAAGATAAATTACAAGTCAGAAAAAGATATATTGAGTGACAGTAGTCAGCAAGATAAAAGTTCCTTTAATAATACCCCCCAGAAAACTAATGATGTACTATATATTGGCTCATTAAACATAATAAAAATATCCATTTTTAAATGTTTCCTCTATTGAACCAAAATAGGAATACCTTGACGAATTCCACTCTTCAAATGACATGCTCCTAAACTTTGAACATATCTTCAGTGTGTTCAGACTGTAAAGATGAAACACATCTGAAGACAAAGAGTATGTGGTTTTTTTTCCTCCAGATTTTTCTCACTGTGGCTGTAGAGCATCACAACAAATGAGGTATTATTTAGGCTAAGATATATTCCAATTTTAAAATCAGCTTATGTACCTATTTTTCCCCAGCACAGCATTTTTCTCTACCTTCCAGCAAGAAGAGATGGCTCTTCTGTGGCTAATACAACAGACCTACTAATGAGCAATACAGCTCATGCAGGGAGAGGGGAAAAAACACCACAAAATGGAGCTTGACAGGGAGTGAGGATCCAAGGCTGAGGACCTAGAAAACACACACAAGTAGTTCAGTTACGAATATTGCTGTATTTTGGGGTAGGGGGTAGAGCTTGTTAAGTGAAAATCTTACAGCACGTGTACTGCTCTTTAAACAGACAAGTAAAACAAATAGGTAATAATTCAGCCTTGATTTTGTAAGGATTTTTATTTTCAACTATTTTCTTATTTCTTTCTCTGCAAGGCATTTGTCAGAAAGTTTCAGTTTTAAAGCATCATCACAAGCATGAATACTTTGAGCAGCTTTGGCTTGAAAAATGGCCAAATCTGAAGGATTTATAGTTAGGAAAATCAGAAGAGTAGTAACTCTAAAGTCTATCGTCAGCAGAATTTTATTAAAACTTGGCAATGCATCTTGCCAAATACCTGAAGGTCTCCATTCTGTTGTAAGATGAAGACTCTATGGACAAAGATTTATACAATAAAAAGTTGATGAGGAAGGCTGGGTATAAATGAGAATAGTTTATCCCATAGTTTATCTTTTTATATTTAAAAGGCATGCAAAAGCAAATTTTAGTATATGTATATATATGTGTGTGTGTGTGTATATATATATATATATATATAATTAATCAACTAATAGTTATTTACTGAAGACCTAGTAATTTCAGATCAGTATGATAGCTACTGTTATTGAGAGGTGTAGGTAAGAAGCTCTAAGAAGATCTGAAATATCATATAATAGAATGTTTCCACATTATATATAAAATGTCAAGGTGATGGCAAATGTGTCTAACGATAATGTATACTGGCCTTTACCATTAACTGTCAAATGAACGTCATCCAAAATTCTCAAAGGTGGCTGATCTATATTCCTTTGCAATTTCTTTTAAGTAAATATTTAATTTTTAAAATTTTTTCTTATAAGTAAATATTATTTAAGCAAATAAATGTGACCATTGCATATGATCTATAATCATGTTTATGTATCAAAAATCTTAGTTTTGTTATCCCTAAAGCATTTTACTTATCAAGTTTAAGTATTCCTTTATAATTATATTCTCCAACATAAATGCAAGGCAATTGGTAAATTTATATATGTACATGCATATATATTTGGTAAAATTATATATGTAAAATATATATAATATTCACAGGTACATATTCATATTGATTTCCTGGTTTCCTATATGTACAGTAAATTGCTAACTGCATACAGCCAGGCTCTTAATACCACCCTTTTAATGAATTCATTTAAATGAGTTTGCTCACATGCAAACATAACATCTTTTGGATATGAGATGTCTCTCCTTTGTTTCATTATCCAAATTTTTTATTAATATATGAGTTAAAATTTGTTTAATAGGGTCCTTGTTAGGAAGATTATTTCAGAATCTGTATTATATTATTCTGAACTTTTATATAAAAAAGCTTTTCCATTCAAACACATTGAATAAATTAAGAATGACAACAGAGGATAAAAATAAGACAAAATAATTATATAAGAGAAAATCAAATAACCTGGGAACAGGGTAAAAATTGAAGAATTGACTTCTATTTAAAAACATCTCTTGGTTTCTAGCCAGGAGCCCCCACCATATTCTTTCTTAACTTCTCATCAGATTTTATATAGAGACTATATAGAAGATGAAAACTCTATCACCAGCCTGAACTAAGACTAGTTAGAAATGTATCATCAAAGTTTAGCAGGTTATAGTATATAGTCTGCCTGTATTAAACACTATGTGAAATGGTCTGTCAGAAACTAGGAAGTAGGGGCGCCTGGGTGGCTCGGTCAGTTAAGCGTCTCCCTTAGACTCAGGTCGTGATCTGGGGGTCCTGGGATTGAGCCCGAGTCCAAAGTCCGTAGGGCTCCTGGCTCAGTGGGGAGTCTGCCTCTCCCTCACCCTCTCCCCCCCAGCTCGTGCGTAGTCTCTCTCTCAAATAAATAAATAAAATCTTAAAAAAAAAAAGAAACTAGAAAGTTGTCCATTCTACTTTCCCCCCATCTACCACCTGGATCAGAAACACAAAGTCTTAATGTAGTCCCATAGCTCCGAAATTGATTCCTGGACCAAATGGCCTTTGGCCACCAGAAAGCCATCTCCCTTATCCCCTCACATATATAGCTCAGGCAGTCAGATCAACATCTAAAAAACTGTAGAAAAGGATGTGTATGGGTCCATTTAGAACTGCAGATGTATCACAATTTGTGTAGTATATTTTTTACAATTGCCACAAGCCAGAAAGGAAGCATAATGAGAATTTTGTCAGAGAATTAGTGACATTAATTATTGATATATTTGTGTTCAGAGTTAAGCAGTAGAAGTCTATATTTCAAACCAACAGAATTACATTAGTTCAAAGACTGCTACAGGAACTTGGAACTGGCATAAAGGCATTAAATATCTGCCTGTCATCTCTAGATCTCATAAAGAGATCTGATCAGTACTTACTAATCAGAGTTGTGCCAAGGGCAATAATCAAAGCCTGTTTAAAGGCAAAAATTTGGGGGGATGGGTTAGTCTGGTGATGGGTATCAAAGAGGGCACGTATTGAATGGAGCACTGGGTGTTATACGCAAACAATGAATCAAGGAACACTACATCAAAAACTAATGATGTAATGTATGGTGATTAACAACATAATAAAAAAATTAAAAAATTAAAAAAAGATTTTATTTATTCATTTGAGAGAGAGAGAGAGAGCAGTGGGGAGAGGCAGAGGGAGAAGAAGACTCCCCACTGAGCAAGGAGCCCAACATGGGGCTTGATCCCAGGACGCTGAGATCATGACCTGAGCCGAAGGCAGACACTTAACCATCCGAGCCACCCAGGCGCCCCATAGGCAAAACTGATGCAGAGGGTTCATCTTACTGAATGATGAAGAAACACCAAAAAACCCTAACATTTTAAGGCTTATTAAAAAATCAATACATGGGCACCTGGGTGGCTCAGTCATTAAGCATCGGCCTTCGGCTCAGGTCATGATCCCAGGGTCCTGAGGGATCCAGACCCACATCAGGCTCCCTGCTCCACAGGAAGCCGGCTTCTCTCTCTCCCACTCCCCCTGCTTGTGCTCTCTCTCTCGCTCTCTCTTTCTCTCTCAAATAAATAAAATCTTTAAAAAAAATCAATACAGATTGAGAAAAAAGGCATGTCACCATACACTTAAGTAGAGGCAGATAACTAAAAATAATTTACTACAAAAATGAAACTATCTTAAAAAATTAAAAATAACTTAAAAATAAAATGCTACAAAAAACAACAAACAAACAAAGGACATGTGAAGGTATCACCTTTGTAGAAAATCGCAAGTTGGAAACAAGAGAAAAAAATCAAATAGTTGAAATGAAAAGATAAGAATAACAAAGAAATTACAATCCCCCAAATCAAAATATAACAATTTCTTTTCAACACAAATCAAGAGTAACTTGTAACTAACATTTAGTAATTGAATCTTGGCTTGAAGAAAGACTCATTTTTTTTTTAAAGATTTTATTTATTTGACAGAGACAGACAGCGAGAGAGGGAACACAAGCAGGGGGAGTGGGAGAGGGAGAAGCAGGCTTCCCACGGAGCAGGCAGCCCGGTGCGGGGCTCGATCCCGGCACCCTGGGATCATGACCTGAGCCGAAGGCAGACGCTTAATGACTGAGCCACCCAGGCGCCCCAGAAAGACTCATTTTTTGATGATTTTCTCCAGAAAATGATCAGAGTGTGCTTGATATGGTGTTAAAAAAAAAAGAACCAAACTAAAATCATCATTATCATCAGTAATATTACTAAAAACTTTCCTAAAGTTCCTGATTATATCAACTAAAAAGGGTTGCTCACATCCAAAGAAAAATAATAAAAGAACTATATTTTGTCATACCTCAATGTTTTCAAAAGTCATTATTACAAAGACAAATGCCTTTAGATATCTAAGCATTAGAAAAAGAAAATCAAGTGGCCTACAAAGAAAAAAAAACAAAAAACTCAGCTGGCATCAGGCTTCTGATTATCACTCCATGTCAGGAAGTAGCAAAGCATCTGCAACAGGTTCATGGAGGAAGACTGTTTGAGTGCCAGTAAGTTTTCCATCTAGTAATGTTCTCTTTCAAGTATGAAATCAACAGAAGTGGATTTCCCAAATGGCAAAAATGTGCCCTGTGTGAAATAAATACTCAAAGAAGTGAATTAACACAATACATATGATAATAAAACAATACTGGAGAAACGATGAAATAAAATGTATTACAGAAATTCCTTTTACTCCATTATTTAATCATATATGTCGTTAATATCCAAGCCAAAATGTTTAGAAGATTTGACATTATGCTTACAAAAGTGCTCTGTCCTCCTTATCTGCCATCAAAGTAAACGGGCTTTCTAATGTAAGTTATGCCCATTATCTACATATCACCAAGCAGTCACATCTCTGGAAACAACCTGCAGAATTTTCCCTGTCAGTATATTGCTTAATATGTTGTTACAGTCTGTATTAGTCAGAGTTCTCCAGGAAAACAGAACCAATAGGATTACACTGAATTTTAAGGAATTGAATCACATGATTTGGGGGGCTGGTAAGTCTGAAGTTTGCTGTACAGGCTGGAAATTCTGCCAGCAGTCAGTATCGCAGCCTTGAGTCCAAGGCAGCCTGGAAGTTAAATTCCTTCTTTTTGGGGGTTCCTCAGTCTCTTCTGTTAAAGCCTTCAACTGACTGGATGAGACCTACCCATGTTATGGAGATTAATCTAATTTACTCAAAGTCTACCTATTTATATGTTAGTCACGTCTAAAAAATACTTTCACAGTGACTTCTAGATTAGTGTTGGACCAAAAAAATAGGTACCACAGACTAGCCAAGATGACACATAAAATTAGCTATCACATAGTTAAATGATTCATATGGTCATTGTAAGCTTGATAAAAGCAGACCTTGAACTGGTTTTTAACACTCTTTGCCCCAAAATTTACACACCCCACATAATATGCTATAAATATATATGTGTTGGTTGACTGAATAGACAGAGATTAACTAAATGTATTGTCATAGAGTATTTTCATTATGCTATAATAAATTCATGGCAACAAATGAGGATGAGTCTTTGAATGTAATTATATTTTCAGTGCAAAATTTTAAACTAGACAAAATTTTAAAATCAAGCCTCTAGCTTTGCCCCTGTAAACAACAGAAGTCATATACAATGGGGTTTATTCTATATAAAGAAAATATATTCACACACACACAACACAAACACACAATTTCCCTACATTTCCATTTGTGATCATTCTCAAACATTCATCTTGAGCTACTGGCATTCTGCAGTATGTTTCATTTTGATGGTACTCATGGAAGCAAGTTTACATTTGGTTTCCATGGAATGAAACTGAAGGAATGAAGGAATAATGAAACTTGTGTAATATTTATCTCACAACTGTGTTAAGTGCAGGAAGAACAGGAATTGGTTTAAGAAAAATGAGAAAGATTTTTTTTTTTTTAATAGGCTCCATGCCCACTGCAGAGCCCAGTGCAGGGCTAGAACTCACAACCATGAGATCAAGACCTGAGCCAAGACCAAGAGTCGGACACTCAACTGACTGAGCCACCCAGGCACCCCAAGAGAAAGGAAAAATACTGAAAGGAGTGTGAATACCTAGAATGTCTAGGAGCTTGACTGCTGGATCACATGGTAAGAGCATGCTCAGCTTTGTAAGAAACTCCAAACTCTCTTCTAAAATGATGTATGATTTTACATCCCCACCAAAAATGAATAAGGGCTGCCACTATTCTGCAATCTCTTTGGCAACTGATATTACAGTTTTTAGGATTTTAGCCATGCCAATAGTTAGGTAGTGGTATCTCATTTTAGTTTGCATCTCCCTAATTGCAAATGATGTTGACAATCTTTTCTTATTATAAGTTATTTTTCTATCTTCCTCAGTGAAGCATATGTTCAGATATCTGCCCATTGTTTAATTGAGTTTTTTGTTTTCTTATTGTACAGTTTTAAGAATAGTTTGTTTAGTTTGGCCACAAGTCCTTTATCAGATAAATGTTTTGCAAATAGTTTCTCCCAGTCTGTGGCTTATCTTCTATTCTCTTGTCTTTTGCAGAGCAGAAGTTTTTAATCTTTTTTTTTTAAAGATTTTATTTATTTATTTGAGAGAGAGAGAATGAGAGATAGAGAGCACAAGAGCGAAGAAGGTCCGAGAGAGAAGCAGGCTCCCCATTGAGCAGGGAACCCGATGTGGGACTCGATCCCGGGACTCCAGGATCATGACCTGAGCCGAAAGCAGTCGCTTAACCAACTGAGCCACCCAGGCGCCCAGAAGTTTTTAATTTTAATAAAGCCCTATTTATTTTTAGGCATTGCGTTTTCATATTTTAAAATTCATGACCAAGTCCAAGGTCATACAGATTTTCTCATATTTTTTATAGAAATTCTATAGTTTTGCATTTTACATTTAGATCTAGGATCCATTTTGAGTTCATTTTTGTGAAAGACATAAGCTCTGTGTCTAGGTCTTTTTTTGCATATGATTTCCAATTGTTCTACAACTATATGTTGGAAAGACTATCCTGTATCTATTGCACAGCCTATGTGCCTTTGTCAAAAATCAGGTCACTATGTATGTGTGGCTCTATTTCAGGGTTCTCTATTCTGTTCTATCCATGCACGTATTCTTTCACCTCCAAAATGGTATCTTGATTACAGTAGTTTCATAGTTAGATTTCAAGTCTTTCTGTGTGACTCTTCCAGCTTTCTTTTTCTAATCAGTAATCTCCTAACTGTAGGTCTTTTTTTTTTTTTAAGATTTTATTTATTTATTTTACACAGAGAGAAAGCATGGAGAAGCAGGCAGAGGGAGAGGGAGAAGCAGACTCCCCACAGAGCAGGGAGCCTGACGGACGCGGGGTTCAATCCCAGGACCCTGGGATCATGACCCGAGCCGAAGGCAGCCTCTTAACCGACTGAGCCACCCAGACGCCCCTAAGTGTAGGTCTTTTTTTAGAATAGCTTGTTGGTATCTACGAAGTGGCTGAAATTTCGATTGGAATTGCACAAATACCATTGATTGATTTGGGAAAATTGATGCCTTAACAAAACTTGCAATATGTGAACATAGAACATATCCCATTTATATCTCCTTTGATTTATTACATCAGTTTTTTACTGTTGTTTTTTCTGCATACAGATCCTGCACATATTTTGTTAGATTTATAGCTAAATATTTCAATTTGTGCTGCCATTGTAAATGATACATAGCTTTTAATTTCAAAGCCAACTTGCATATTGCTGGTAAATAGGAAAGCCATTGGCTTTTGTATATTGATTTTCTATCCTGTGACCCTGATAGTCATTGTTTCCAGGAGTTTTACTGTAGAATCTTTGGAATTTTCTACATATACAATGATGTCATCAATTAATAAAGACAATTTTCTTTCATTTTTCCATTCTGTTTACCTTTTGTTTTTGTTTTATCATGCTAGACTGCTCAGTACAATGTTGACTAAGAGTGCTGAAAGAGGATTTCTGTGCCTTTTTCCCTGTCTTAGATGGAAAATGCCTAGTCTTTCACCAAAAAAAAAAAGAATGATGTTAACTGTAGGTGATTTTGCAGATATTCTTTAAGAAGTTGAGAAAGTTCTCATCTATTTCTAGTCTGTGTACAATTTT
Organism: Zalophus californianus; assembly: GCF_009762305.2. Lineage (NCBI taxonomy): Eukaryota > Metazoa > Chordata > Mammalia > Carnivora > Otariidae > Zalophus > Zalophus californianus. The sequence goes on from NC_045602.1 coordinate 42,267,697, forward strand.
TATCATAAATATGTGCTACATTTTATCACATGTTTTTTGCCTGAATCAACTGGTATGATCATATAATTTTTCTTTAGATATGGTGTATTACATTAATTGATTTGAATGTTGAACCAGCCTTGCATATCCAGAATAAATCCCACTTGGGATGTATAATTCTTCTATATTTTTGGATTTGGCATTTCTTTTTTTGAGGTTTTGCATCTATGTTCATGAGGAATATTGAACTGTAGTTTTCTTTTCTTGGAATTCTTTATTTGGGTTTGGTTTAGGAAGTATTTCCTCTATTTTCTGGAATACACTATAGAAAATTCATATTTTTTTCCATAAATGTTTGATAGAATTTATAAATGAAATGACCTCTGTTTTATGAAAGAATATTAATTAGTGATTCAGTTTCTTAAATAGATACAGCATATTGAAGTTATCTCTTTCTTTTTGTGCGAATTTGGTAGTTTGTCTTTAAAGGAATTGTTCTATTTCATATAGGATATCAAATTTTGGTTGTAGTTGTTTGTAATATTCCTTTATTATCCTAACATCCATGGGTTGAACAGTGATGGACCCTCTTTCATTATACTCTTTTTTTTTTCCCTTGGTTAACCTGCCTAGAGACTGATCAATTTTATTTATTTTGGTTTCTTTATATATCTCTATTGTTTCCTGTTTTGGTTTCTTTATATATCTCTATTGTTTCCTGTTTTCAATTTTATCGATTTCTTCTATAATTTTTATTATTTCTTTTCACTACCTGCTTTAGGATTAATTTTCTCTTCTTCATTAGAGTTCCTTTAAGTTTTTATTATTTTATTTATTTATTTATTTGAGAGAGAGACTGAACGAGAGAGAAAGCATAAGCTGGAGGAGGGGCAGAGGAAGAGGGAGAAGCAGGATCTCAGCTGAGCAGAGAGCCTGATGCAGGGCTCGATCCCAGGGCCCTGGGATCCTGACCTGAGCCAAAGGCAGATGCTTAACTGACTGAGCCACCCAATCTTCCTCATTAGAATTCTTAAAAATCTTTATAGGTTTGGATTATTAAGATACTGTAGGGATAAAGATTATTTATATTGATTATGGAAGAGTTTATTTTCTCTCTTGATGGAAATTGTGTGATTTTTAAACTACTGAATTTCAAATTTTTCCAAGCTTTATATTTTGAAACTTTAGTTAATGATATCAAATTCTTTTGGCCACTCAAAATTTTTTTCCACTAGCTATAAAGCATTCTATACCCTTCTTCAAAAAGTTAAGATGACTATTTTCCTTCTCATTACTATATAGTGCTAAATAAATAATTCTATCATTTCTTGATTGATCTACTTATATATTTCCACTTCATTACTCAACTCTGTCTTCAATGTTGCTGCCAAAGGTTAGATATACAATGAATTTTTTATTCTGGAATGTCTTGCTAACCTCTGGTCTCCGCCACAAAGAGATTAATATCAAGTATCTTGCTATGATATTGATACGTTATTTATGACATTTCTTTTTAATATGTACTAACTACTTCAGTGTTACCTCCCACTGTTGTGCACCGCATACTGTTTAGTTATAATGAATGAATTACAATGTATACACTTGATTTTCACTTTTTTGACATTTCACATGTAAGCCCTGAGGTATAGAAATCTCTTCTACCCTCTCTTTATCAGCCTGTTGAATTTCATCACTGAAGAACTACCTCAAATGTCCCTTTATTTGTAAAGCATTGCCTAATCACTTGCTTCTTTGGGTAAAATGCTCCATTTTCCTGATATCCAAAATACTTGAAAAATATTTACATCTCATAAGAAAGCAAGCTCTTGTTTTGTTTCTCCTGCCTAAGGTGATAACTTCATTTCTGAAGTATGAAGACTATGTGGATAGTAATCTGGATATATATAATCACCTGTATTTACAGTGGAATATTTCCTGAGTCTTCATTCTTTCAACAGTATGAAGACTATGTGGATAGTAATCTGGATATATAATCACCTGTATTTAAAGTGGAATATTCCCTGAGTCTTCATTCTTTCAACAGTGGTATTATTGCAATTTAGAGAGGCCTAATACAAATGATTACACGGTTTTATTACATGGGCTATACTTAGGAGCTCCAGAAAGGTTCTTCTATTTTCCCTGAATCCTTCTAAATTCCTGATCAGAGTGAATGGAAAATCTATGTAAGTCACAAAACTAGCCTTCAAGGATGGCACAAGAGTTAAAATTACAAGGAAAGAGGAAGTTCATTGACATAATTGTACATTAATTGGAAATTACCACTATAGATTCTCTGAGACAGGATACAGGCAACAGGAGTAAACACAAGGATTCCTGCAAGTAAGTATGGGTATGGGGCACCAAGAGTTGCTAGGTGATAAATGAAACAGTGAATCAGGGAGACAAAAGTTTACATGGTGATTTTAGTGGTTATGTCAGAAGGACCAAGACTGAGAAAGAAGAATACAGATTATGCATTTTCTAATGGATTCTGATTCTTTCTTTTTTTTAAGTGTATGTATGGGTTTAGAAAAAGAAAGAAAAACTGAACTAATATCAACATTCGCATTTCAAAGTATAAGAAAAATGTTCAAAACATTTAGTTGTTTTTTTTATAATAATGCAGTAACTCTTTTATTCAATGAATTCTACACTTGACAACACAGCTCCTATTTCTAGTTATAAAACAAATGCAGAATTAGTGTGTGGTCATTTGTACCTCATTAGATTAGCCATTAATGCCTGTCCTTTAAATTAAAAGCCATATAATTACTGTTACCATTTAATGAAGTTACATAATATGTTAGTCATTCAATTAATACGCTTTCTGTTAAAATCACCAGGGGTTCAACATAAGGTATTCTGTCTCATTTATCTGAGAGAACACATGGCTTTAAATGGACAACTGTGGAGGTATGTAACTCAATGACCCTCTGTGTGGTCAATGAATTATTCACTGCAGTGGAAAAGATTAAGTGGATATTAAATCCCATGGAAGGGAATAAGGTCTGCAAAATACTTCACAGATGAAATAAGACTTCCTATCACGTCACTGGCAATGCCTGATTTACCAAGTGGTCTATGAGATAAGAGTTGTCTCCATTAATTCAAAGCCCACTATTATGTAATTTCTGAAAGAAAAAAATGCTCTTCCTGTTTTTGTATGTTTCTCATTACTCCTATCTAAACTCAGTTTCCAATATTTACAACATAAACCACGCATTCTACAGATATTAATAAAAGATCCCTTCTCCATTCCTTTATATTTTTGTTGCTTGATAAAACACTATCATCCTTCAAAACATAGGTCACCCATTGCCTTCATGATAAAGGCTTTCCCATGAATATAATCAGAGTTTCCTATCTTTTATGTATGCATATCTATTTATCTATCTTTTGCTTCTCTTAATGCATGACACATTGTAAGGGATAAACAAATGGCCGATAAAGGATTTCATCTATATTTCCTGCCAATTTCATACTTATCATCTAAGGTGTCACTTCTTTCTTTCATCTGCTCTTTGGGTCCACCCATTAGTACTCTGTTCAATACATGAACTTCTCTCTAATCATAAGTCTTGTAATAGGTAGTATGGTCTAAAGAAAGCAAATGGTTTTTGAAACAAAATAGCAGACTGAATAATTTGACTCTATCCCTACTTAATTCAGGAACCATGGTTTCCTTAGATTTTCTATCATCTACTGATTGATTGATCGATCTATCTCGCTAGATACCCTTATCTATCATCTACCTATCTAGCTAGCTAGCTAACTATCATCTATCTATCTATCTATCCATATTACTAGAATAGGCCTATGAGCATTCAATATTTTAATTTTACCTTATAGTAACAACTATCTTACTGCAGAAATTAGGTTGAAGAAGCTACAGATCCCCCAAGAATGGTAACTTTCCAGTAAATCAGTAATTTCAAATGTTCTTTATCTAACAAGGATCTCTCAGAATGTAAAGCCAGAGGCATCAGATAATAAATTGGTGGAAAGTCCCTTTCGAAAAACAGAAATATGGTCTAATCAAGGAAACTTCTTACCCCTAAGATAAGACTCACAAATTGCCCACTAAAATTCAAGAATTACTAAGAAGTAGTTACCAACTTCCGTCTCCTATTTCTTCCTTTTTACAGGAGTGCATGTTGGAGTACCTGTGCCTATTATCACCACTGTATATTATGTATTTAGGGAGGAGATCAATTACCTTCTATGAATTTAGGTTTCTGGATCAAAAAGAGCCACACTTAAAGTTGATACAAAGATTGCATCATGTCTACACTGGATATTTATTTGCTGTTTTTTTGTTTGTTTTTTTTTAAAGATTTTATTTATTTATTTGACAGAAAGAGACACAGGGAGAGAGGAAACACAAGCAGGGGAAGTGGGAGAGGGAGAAGCAGGCTTCCTGCAGAGCAGGGAGCCTGATGCGGGGCTCAATCCCAGGATCCTGGGATCGTGATCTGAGCCGAAGGCAGACACTTAACAACTGAGCCACCCAGGCGCCCCTTATTTGCTGTTTTGAGGAAAGGATGAGTGCATTTGTTTATAAGAAGAATAGACTTAGATGATTTCTAAACTGACCCTTTGAGTTAACCTGTAATCATGTGATTTTCTTGGGTTGATAAAATATAAACGGATGTATAGGATCATATGATATTTCTGTTTTTAATTTTTTGACATCCTCCACATTGTTTTCCATCAATAGTGAACAGGAGTTCCTTTTTTCTCCACCTCCAAGCCAACACTTATTTCTTGTCTTTTGAGCCTAGATACTCTGACAGGTATAAGGTAATATCTCATTGTGGTTTGGATTTGCATTTCCCTGATGATTAGTAACGTTAAGCATCTTTTCACGCATCTGTTGGTTATCTCTATATCTTCTTTGAAAAAAATGTCTATTCTGCTCCTCTGCCCATTCTTTAGTTGACTCATTTGAGGTTTATTGGTGTTGAGTTGTAAAAGTTCTTTACATATTTTGGATATTAACTTCCTATCAGATATATCATTTGCAAATACCTTTTCCCATTCAGTAGGCTGCCTTTTTTGTTTTGTTGATGGTTTCCCTCACTATGCAAAGGCCTTTTTATTTTGAACTGTAGTTCCAACACTTTATGTTTGCTTTTCTCCCCACTTGCCTTAGGAGACATATCTAGAAAAAAATGTATTTATCCAAAGAAGACAAAAATATTAATTCTAAAAAATAACACACCCCTATGTTTATAGTAGGATTATTTACAATAGTAAAGATACAGAAGCAGCCCAAGTGTCCACTGGCAGGATGAAGGGATAAAGAAGATAGGTATATAGATGCAGTGGAATATTAGTCATTAAAAAGGATGAGCTCTGGCCATTTGTGACAATATGGATGGACCTAGAGGGTACTATGCTAAGTGAAATTAGTCAGAATATGATTTCACTTATATGTAGAATCTAGAAAAATAAATAAACGAAAAACAGAATCAGACTAGAAATACAGAGAAGTGATGGTTGCCAGAGGGAAGATAGGTAGGGAGATGGATAAAATGTATAAAGGGGAGTAAGAGATCCAAGCTTCCAGTTATGGAATGAATGAAGTCATGGGAATAAAAGGTACAGCATAGGGAATATAGACAATGGTATTATAATAGCACTGCTTGGTGACAGTTGGCAGCTACACTTTTGGTGAGCGTAGCATAACATGCAGAGTTCTTGAATCACTATGTTGTACACCTGAAACTAATGTAACATTGTGTGCCAACTATCCTCTCTCTATATCATCTATCTATCCTATCTATAGATAGATATCTGTAGACCGATAGATATAAGTACATGTACTCTGTGTGACTCCATGCAAATAAGAGTTGGTGTGCTATGTGTCTCACTCTCACTCTTGTGCTTACATTCTCTCTATCTACTGCTGTGGTAATTATAGAAGCACAAGTTAAGAGGAAATGCTAGCAGGCTGAATCCTTGGTAGATTAAAATGAACAGAGCTAGAGGGCCAACCGCCATTCAACTTGTAGTTTGAGTGGAAAATAAATTCTGTAGTATTGTGGCACTGAGATTTTTGGGGTCATTTGCAACATAAGTTGGCTTATCGAGACAACCACATATACTTTAACAACCTGATCCTACCTATCTCTCATCCTGTTTTATTTTCTCTTTAACACTTAACAACTTTGTAACATATGAAGCATTTATTTTTAGTTAAAGTTTGCTTGTTTCCCATTCTCCCTCTAACAGCAAGAAATTGAACCAGAGGGTGCACAGGCTATAAGGAAGTACTGGCATGTAGGGAAATATAAATAATATACTAGGGAATCTGCATAACTATTGACAGTAAAATAAATTTATATTTTCTTTATTTTTTACATTTTTCCTTCAAAGAAGGTAAAACTAAAGTTCAAGGTCGGGGTGTCTAATATGACAGATGCTAGACACATGTGACTATTTCAATTTAATTACAACTAAATAAGATGAAATTAAAATTCATTGCCTCAGTCACACCACATTTCAAGTGCTCAATAGCCACAATGGAGTCAATCAGTGTCAACTGTATCAGCCAGATTGAAGATACAGACTATCCCCATCACTGTAGGGCATTCTATTGGATAACATGGTTCTTGATAACAATAGTAGAGAGGAGAAATGCTCAGTCAGGAGTTGAAGCAACTTCATCATGGCGTGGGGTATTATAAGTACTAAATACATTAGATTTCTGAGAAATAATATAGTTACTCTAAAAATTGACTGCTGACTACAAAAAGAACAAAAATTACTTCCAAAGTGACGAATTCTCTTAAAATTAGAAACTTTAGAGAGATAGCATAATACAGTGCTTAAAACTATGAGCTCTACAGCTATAATGTCTAGATACCAGCTCAATAATCTTTGGAAATTACCTTTCTATGCCTTGACACTTTGTCTGTAAACTGTGATGACAACAGTACCTATATCATAGGTTCATGTGAGGAAAATAAATAATTATATGCAAAACTCTTAAAACTGAGAGCATCTTGGTATCTGAAGAAGAAGGCAAGTTGTATACAACATTGCAACTGGATTACTAGATTTTTGATAGCATTAAATGGGTCATTCACTTTCCTCTAGCTTTGTCCAAGCAACCTTCCTACAATGTGTAAATGGTGAGTTTAAATAATTATCTCATTCATTTACTAAATACACATGTGAAAATTTCCTACTTAAAATGCATTGCAGTAAACACCTACAAGTCCTTTATGTGAACTTCTGATTCAAAGCCAGATTTAGATTTGGAATGGAACCCTAGATGTTAAGATAAATGTGCTGTTTTGTAGTTTTTATTTTTGTTATGAGAGAGATTGTACAATTTTCTGTAGAAACTTCATTGTGCCTAGAGCTACACTCATGCAGAAATTTATTTTGTAGGTTAGTTATATAGGGCAAACCCTTAAAAATAAGCACTGCTATTAAAACTAAAATTCAGATTTGAAAGAAATGTAATGTCTTTGTGTAGAAATCCTTATTTCTGTCTGTTGAACATAGGGGATAAAAGAAAATAAGTAGCTAATAGTAGAATAAAATCACAACAGGGAATGTTGAATAGAGGCTGAATCCCCCTCTTGAGAAAAAGCAGACGGCTTGAGGAAATACCTTATTCATCATCTCCTATTGATGACAAGAACATAAAAGCACACAGTTTGTGATAATCACTCTTGCTTCCCACATATTTGGCTTACAAAGTACAATCATGAATAGCAAATATACCCAACAATATATGTTTATGTCATGTCACTTCTTTCAAATATCTTTTGATAATGTGTCCATGTATGCAGAAGTCAATAATTTAAAATTGTGCATTTGTAAGCCTGGATTGATACTAAAATTTTATATTTTCAGAGATTCCCAACTGAATGCATTTTGGAATAGAATTACTGAATTTTATCACCCAGAAGCTACTGAAGAAAGACTACTGCTACTGCAGAGGAAATGTAAAATACTTGAAAACTTCTGGATATTTTGATCTATATGTTTCCTATCTATGATTGTCCATGAAGTGCAAAAGACTAAACATTTATCATGATTCACAACACACACACACACACACACACACACACACACACACACACTTATACACACTAAAACCAAACAAAAATCCCTACTATATTTCTAAGGAGAAGAAAGTTGCTGGTTTTGAGTATTCAAATTACTTGTCTGCACAATATAATTATTAATAGTGGTCCCTCTCTGTTATATTCCACTGATATAGATATAAGTCTGAAATAAACTTTGCTGTTAAAACATGTAATTCTGTTTTATGGCTCAAAGTGATTGACTTATTTCATATCCATGCTGTAATGGTTTCTGGAAAATCAGAGAGAGGTACAAATATGGGGATACTGACACCATTAAATTATCTCAATGACCTAAAAAAAACATTCTGTTAAGTGTCTTTGTAGTGGACTTTAATTCTTAGTGAAAATATATTTAATTTAGTATTTTTTAAATTTTATTATCATCATTAGCCATCAGGGAAATTTAAATTAAAACCGCATTGAGATACCACCTTACACCAGTTAGAATGGCAAAAATTGACAGGGCAAGAAACAACAAATGTTGGAGAGGTTGTGGAGAAAGGGGAACCCTCTTACACTGTTGGTGGGAATGCAAGTTGGTACAGCCACTTTGGATAACAGTGTGGAGGTTCCTCAAAAAATTAAAAATAGACAGGGCGCCTGGGTGGCTCAGGCGTTAAGCGTCTGCCTTCAGCTCAGGTCAAGATCCCGGGGTCCTGGGATCGAGCCCCGCATCGGGCTCCCTGCACCGCGGAAAGCCTGCTTCTCCCTCTCCCACTCCCCCTGCTTGTGTTCCTTCTCTCACTGTGTCTCTCTCTGTCAAATAAATAAATAAAATCTTTAAAAAAAATTAAAAATAGAGCAACCTATGACCCAGCAATTGCACTCCTGGGTATTTACCCCAAAGACACAGATGTAGTGAAAAGAAGGGCCATATGCACCCCAATGTTCATATTTAATTTAGTATTAAAGTAGGAGCTTATCTGTTAGATTCTTCTGAGGGATAAGACTAATTAAGGTATAATTCTCTTTGTGTCAACGTTGCCACATCTCTGGGCATACTAGACTTTAACAGTTTTGATGATTATGAAGATGAAGATGATGATATACCAAATCATAAAGCAAATTTTCAAAATGCAAGAAAAACTCTGTGTACAATTGTACATGTCAAAAGGACAAAGTATGTGCACATGTTTGTATTTGTGTAATAAAATATTCCACAAATCATCTAGTTTTCCATTTCTACCAGGTATCTTCATGTTATATATGACTCAGTGAAAGAAAAAAAAACAGGAAAAATATATATTGTGCTGCTAGAAAGAGAAGAATAAAATATAAGAGGCAAGGATTATATTTTGCAAGACCACATATAAGGTAGTAAATAATGTGAGAAGTTTTAGAGATGATACATTAGTGTAATTTCTTTTTTCTGTAACAATAAAGTAGAATCTAATAGAAAGCTAAGAAATTAAATAAAACAAGGTACTGACATCAATAAAAACAAAAACTTGAATAAAAACAGACTTAGAGTCAAATGAATAACACTTACATAGTTATATTCCTATAGACCAATTATTAAATGATTCAGAAATTATTATTTCCATAAGGATTTTGAGAGACAGAACGTATTTTGGGGGAAGAGGATCAGTTACAAGAGCTAAGTACCTCACTTGAATTGATAAAGCATGAAATAAGTTATGTTGCTTAGAAATATTGAGGTACATACCATAACTGTCAAAAATATTGAAAGCTGTACATGAGGATTTAGCTGCCAAATTCATTGCCTCCAGTTCTACCCTCAATCTTTCTTTGTCCTATCATTCCAAAATAAGAATATAAACTTATCCATGTTATCAATTGTGACTAGACTATGAAGGAACAGGGAATTCCTACTTCAGTTTTGTGCTTCTTACTCTTCTGCAAAAATTCTACAAAATACCTTAAAAAGTAAAGACAAAGGCAAAAAAATGGAATTTGAGTGTGGTAAACAGTGTAAAAACTGCAAAAAGGTAAACAATGAATAAAAACTGTCCCTTTTTAATAAAAATGAATTTTTAAAAAATTTCATCAAAATGAGTTCGTGTGTGATTGAGAGGGGCGAAAAGTGACAATGTAAAGAACAAGGAGATGACTTAAGCCAATTTGCAGAGTTGAAAAGTGAATAGGATTGATGGATAATAACCCTCAACTTTAATAACTGGTAAAACTCAGAGAAAGAAACCTATCCAAGGCAGCAAAGTCTGTGAAGAGATGAGAATGGACAGCATGGTTGTAGGGGGATGAGTGGGCAGGTGCTGCTCACTTGGCAAAATGGAAGGAATGGAGACACAGTATAAGTAAGGCTGTATGTGGAATGGCAGGTTGTTGTCTAGGAATTAGGCTGATATCCTCTATTACTTTTCTGGGACATATGTTTTGGAATTGTTTTCTACAATAAGGGTGGAATATGTGATTATGAATGCCAAGAGAGGAGACAGAATCTGAAGACCCCATGCAGGCACACCTGTGGCCATCCTATGCTCCTAGGCTCTATCTCGAGAGTGTTACATCATACCTTGCATATGGGTGTTCAATAATGAATATATAAAAGACCAAAACTCCCAAAGAAAAATAACTAAATCTGACTGTGTAAACCCTATGGTTTATTGACAACACTGAGGCTTCAATTCTTCTTCATTTCCTCCATGATATTTGTTTCTATCTTTATATACGTCTTTCAAATGTTCTGAAAAGTAGAGAGAGAGGCTTGGCATCGTGGACATGGAATGTGTACACAGCTGTCCAGGATCCCGTGTGCTGAGAAAGACCAGAACTTGATATAATGTTCTGCTATTGCAGTTCTGAAATTCTCCAAAAATGTTTTTGAACCAGAGGTCCCACATTTCATTTTGCACTGGGCCCCACAAGTTATGTAGCCATTCATTATTAAAGGATCAAGAAGAAACAAGTTTCTTGGTGCTCCTTGGTGTCTCAGTAGGTTAAGCCTCCGACGCTTGATTTCGGCTGTAGTCATGATCTCAGGCTCCTGAGATTGAGCCCTGTCAGGCTCCACCCTCAGGGCGGAGTCCGCTTGTCCCCCTCCCTCTGCTCCTCCCACCCCCCCAGGGCTCGCTCTCTCAAATAAATAAATAAAATCTTAAAAAAAGAGAAACAAGTTTCTTGCCATTAGAAGCTTCTTTCCTTATTGTATACAGTTTTTGAATCAATACTATTTGTATTAAATTGCTTAACTAAAGATTTTTCTTTGTATACTATACCATTTCATATCTTTCAATCTTGTTAACAAGAACAAAATGAGTACCATTATTATCAAATGTATTTTTCCATCATAATGATGTTATATAATTAGAGGTTAATGTCTTTCATTTGAACAAAGAGCATAGATACACTTGGCCAATGTTTGAAGATTTCTCATTTTCTTCTTCCCACGTCCCTTCCCTTGTCCACCCCAAAAGTTTCAATCTGTGTATCTGGACTTAAATTTTTAACAGCCTCTCCCTAAATACGTGTGTACATGTATATGACTAGTATATACAGTTGATACAGCATGTGGTGAACCTAAAACATGAATTCACATTTAAAAATTTCTAATCAGAGACATTCTTTACTCCTTCTGATCATGTGCTCTGTTCTGCCCCATGCCATATTCACTCTAATTCTGCATTAACCTGAAAACAACTAATAAAATTATGCCTAATACAGAACTTAATGAGAGGGGAACAATTCAGTTACAGAATTGTGTTTCAAGTTATGAATCCCCAACCTATTCATTAACTTTTCACCACTTGTAAACAACTACACTGCTAAGTATAAATACATCTCTCCCCAAGAAACTTGAGACTTGGAACTACTACTGTCTTGTAAAATATATTTCTAAAAAGAGAATGGATTTGGGGGGAAAGCTAAGTCCTTTCTGAGGAACTGCATTTTGTCACATGCAATGATTTATTCTGTCAGGAAAATAGATTCTATGAAGTACTATAAGCCCCTTTGGCAAGAAAATTCATTTAGTCAAAAACTTTAATCTATCCTGGTGACAAAATTCTCTTTTTAGTTTATTCCTTAAAAATTGAATTTTATAACTTCCATGAACTTTTGCAAAAAAAAAAAAAACCTGCCATTTTATGATAATCTTACAGTGATCTTAGGTCACATAAAAAGAAATTGATCACTATGAAGAAAGTGAGATTTTGTGTATTAAAAATGGGTGGTTAGTTTTGGTGTAAATATGCATCTTTCTCCAAAATATGTGACTTTATTCCCCATAAAGTCTTCTTTAAGTCTGCAGATCTCAAAACAAGCACAATATCCTTAAATGGCATAATTGTCATTAAAGTTTCTTATACTAAAACTAAGTGGTCTAATTTCCTTAAAAAAAAAGAAAGACAAAGAAAGAAAGAAAGAAAGAAAGAAAGAAAGAAAGAAGAAAGAAAGAAAGAAAAGAAAGAAAAAGAAAGAAAGAAAGAAAGAAGGAGAAACTAAAGCTAGATTCTTTGTCAAAGTCACTTTTGTGCTGTAAGTCCCAGCAGCATTTTTATCCACAGAAACTTTAAAATGGCCTGGGATTCTAAATCGGGTACAATGTGTGAACCCTTTGGGGATCTCTTGAGAGGGTCCTCACTTCTCTACCCATCTCCAAGCTGCTTTAGCAAGTTTGTTGCTCTTAACTTGGGGATTAAAATTTATTTTAATATAATTGTTTTCCTTTATAATCTTATATATTTTATTTGTAGCATTTTAAAACACTGAGAGTAAGGGTCCACAGGTTTTACCAGAGTGCTAGAAAGGATCTATGAAACAAACAAACAAAATGATTAAGGACTGTAACTAAGGACTCTCTCTTTAGAATTAAGTGTATGAAATGGCAGCTGTGCTTGTCCTTATGTAGAGATCAAAGTCACTTACACATTGCATTGGATTCATTTCTTCCCTCGGCCTAGTCAAGACCATACTTTTATGCATGATGTTATAAATATATTATTTTCTTTTGGGATTTACAGCAATCAGCCTCTTTTTTTTTTCCAGCAATCAGCCTCTTGATCTTCAGTATTAGTCTCCTAGATACCATCAAAGCTCCCAAAAACCTAATAGCACCCTCTATTTGCAGATGTGCCTTCTCCACTAAGGGAGTTGTGAGATACCAGAAAAATATCAGCCTCAAGACATTATTCCTAACTCCAAAAAAAATTTCCTATGGCAGAGATAACTCATCATCTTTTTTGTACACAGGGTTGTATTAGGACATACAAAGCATCAATTTTGAAAAGGGCCATCATGTATATAATTGTTTATCTGATAGAGGCAAGGAAGAAAGCAATAAACTTTCTGTGGCCTGGTGGCTCACTATTTAAAAATTGTACAGATAGCAAAGCCACTCTAAGCCCCATGTTGAACTTAACTGCATTAAGTCTACCATAATGGTTCACAGACTGGTAGGGCTAGGCTCAATGGCATCCCCTTCTGACATGTTGGATCCTTACCTGAGAGCTGAAATAAAACACTGATATTTGCAAGACCAGTCTGTGAAAATGTTCAGAAATATTCTTCAAGATGAACTGATAGAGCCTCTAACTCACCCATAACTTCCACATTTTTTAACACCAAAGGGAGGCTTCTGGGTGACATTAGAACCATCCAAAGTCACAGAAATGTGTATATGAAGCCCATCACATGGTATTAATATAGATACCACTTCTGTTTCTTGGGCCTTGATCTAGCTGAAACTCTATCACCTGGCAAACTACAGAGGAACCATATACTTTCATTACACTGACCTTTCTAACGTCATGTTTAGCAATTTTTTCCTTTGAGGACCATTCATACTTGTCACCTATCTGTGACTATTAGACAAAGAACTGCACTCACACTAAAGTAAAAGATTTATTCTCTGGCATCTAGTTTTCTACCAAGTTTAACGTAAATCCAAGATTTTTATGAGCATCTTTACCTTAGTATTAAAAAAGAAATCCCAACATAAGCGGTTCTCAATTCTTTGCCCATAGGCCAAAAAAAAAGGAGGGGAAATTGTGATTCTGTTGGAACTGACAACCTGATTACCACTGTGCCTCAGTTTCCTTTGTGAACTGGGATAATAATAGCACATAACTGTAGAGTTGTTCTAAGCATTAAATAAATATCTACACTGTTCTTAGAGGTGTGCCTGAAACAAGCCAAGTGCTTTTAATTGTTGGTTTTGTTGTTCTAAATTATTGTTGCTGTTACATTGTTTGTTATTTATCCCCATTGTTTGATGTGGGACATCCTGGACCAATGTCATATAATCTAGATATTATTAAATTAATTCTTCAGAACACTCCAACCTTGTCAGTTTCAGGGAATCTGGCCATGGCCATCCTGACTCACATGGTGTGACCTTTAACTTAGGCAATGCTTTGGCTATCTACCAACTTTGATTATGAGTACCTTGGGTGGCATTTTAGACACTTCATATAGCCTACTGATGCTCATTGGGATCTACTTCCCAAATCATCCTTTTGTAATTCTTGGTTTTGAGAAAAGCTTGAATACATCCTGTAGCGTTCAGTCCGTGATAATAAATTTATTTATTTATTTTTAAAGATTTTATTTATTTATTTGAGAGAGAGAGAATGAGAGATAGAGAGCACGAGAGGGAAGAGGGTCAGAGGGAGAAGCAGACTCCCTGCTGAGCAGGGAGCCCGACATGGGACTCGATCCCGGGACTCCAGGATCATGACCTGAGCCGAAGGCAGTCGCTTAACCAACTGAGCCACCCAGGTGCCCCAGTGCATGATAATAAATTTAGAAAGCATAATAGGAGAATCAAGGAAGAGATGCATCCTGCACCCAGGTTAATCGAAGAAATATATATTTTCTGTTCTCTATCATTGTTGGTGTGTCAAGAAACTGCATGGTTTATATTTATGTTTTTAAATTAACTCTGGGATTTTTATTCTTTGAATAGTTATATTTATTCTGCTTAAATTTATAAACATTTATTTCATTTTTTCATGTTCTCTCAATCTTACATAATTCCTATATTTTCTGTCTTTGTACTATAGTCATCATTGCTCAGATTTTTTTCTATGTCCATTAATTTGGAAGGTATTTTGTCCTTGTTCTCCGACACTAATGTTTAGAGCTTTATATAATATACATGAATCTACATAGTTATATTTATGTACTTCATTTATGAATCTGGTGATACATTTTATAACTCTAATATCTTTAAATCTACCTTTCTAAAACAGTCAAACATCAATAATGTAATATATTTGGACACTACATATGAAGGACAAATTATTGAATGCTCACATATCCATATTTTATGCTAACTCTCAGTATTATTTTTCTTAATCCATTTATTCTGGTGTTTTGGCTTTGGTCTATTATTGCCAAAGTATAGCTATATTTTTAAATTAGGTATCTTAATATATCATTATGATAACTATACCAAATAGTTTTTTAGTTTTTAATAAAAATCTCACAAATCAATATCATTATTTAAACTGAAGGTAGGAGCACCTCGGTGGCTACATTTGCATCTTTGAGGTAAATACCTACTAGTGCAATTGCTGCGTCATATGGTAGCTCTATTTTCAACTTTTGAGGAATCTCCATGCTGTTTTCCAGAGTGGCTATACCAGTAACCATTCCCACCAACAGTGTAAGAGGGTTCCCCTTTCTCTACATCCTCACCAACATTTGTTGTTTCCTGTCTTGTTTTACGATTCTGACTGGTGTAAGGTGGTATCTCATTGTGGTTTTGATTTGTATTTCCCTGATGCCAAGTGATGTGGAGCATTTTTTAATGTGACTATTGATCATTTGTATGTCTTCATTGGAGAAATGTCTGTTCATGTCTTCGGCCCATTTCTTGATTGGATTATTTGTTTTTTGGGTGTTGAGTTTGATAAGTTCTTTATAGATGTTGGATACTAGCCCTTTATCTGATACCTCATTTGCAAATATCTTCTCCCATTCCACAGGTTACCTTCTAGTTTTGTTGACTGTTTCCTTTGCTGTGCAACAGCTTTTTATCTTGAAGTCCCCAATAGTTCATTTTTGTTTTTGTTTCCTTTGCCTTTAGAGATGTGTCTCTTGCAAGAAGCTGCTGTGGCCGAGGTCGAAGAGGTTGCTGTCTGTGTTCTCCTCTAGGATTTTGATGGATTCCTGCCTCACATTTAGGTCTTCATCCATTTTGAGTCTATTTTTGTGTATGGTATAAGGTAACAGTCCAGGTTTATTCTTCTGCATGTGGCTGTCCAATTTTCCCAGCACTATTTGTTGAAGAGACTGTCTTTTTTCCATTGGACATTCTTACCTGCTTTGTCGGAGATGAGTTGACCATAGAATTGAGGGTCCGTTTCTGGGCTTTCTATTCTGTTCCATTGATCTATGTGTCTGTTTTTGTGCCAGTACAATACTGTCTTGATGATGACGGCTTTGTAATAGAGCTTGGAGTCCGGAATTGTGATGCCGCCAGCTTAGCTTTTCTTTTTCAACATTCCTCTGGCTATTCGGGGTCTTTTTTGGTTCCATACAAATTTTAGGATTATTTGTACCATTTCTTTGAAAAAAGTTGATAGTATTTTGATAGGGATTGCATTAAATGTGTAGATTGCTCTAGGTACAGTTGGCATTTTCACAATATTTGTTCTTCTAATCCATGAGAATGGAACGTTTTTCCATTTCTTTGTGTCTTCTTCAATTTCTTTCATGAGTATTCTATAGTTTTCTGAGTACAGAATCTTTGCCTCTTTAGTGAGATTTATTCCTAGGTATCTTACGCTTTTGGGTGCAAATGTAAATGGGATCGACTCCTTAATTTCTCTTTCTTCTGTCTCATTGTTAGTGTATAGAAATGCCACTGATTTCTGTGCATTGATTTTATATCCTGCCATGTTGCTGAATTTCTTTATAAGTTCTATCAATTTCAGGGTAGAGTCTTTTGGGTTTTCCACGTAAAGTATCATGTAATCTGTGAAAAGTGAGAATTTGACTTCTTCTTTGCCAATCTGAATGCCTTTTATTTTTCTTGTCTAATTTACTGAGGACTTCTCATACTCTGTTGAACGACAGTGGTAACAGTGGGTATCCCTGTCGTGTTCCAGACCTTAGGGGAAAAGCTCTCAGTTTTTCCCCATTGAGAATGATATTCACTGTGGGCTTTTCATATATGGCTTTTATGATATTGAGGTATGTTCCTTCTATCCCTACACTGTGGAGAGTTTTAATCAAGAAAGGATGCTGTATTTTGTCAAATGCTTTTTCAGCATCAATTAAGAGGATCATACTGTTCTTGTTCTTTCTTTTATTAATGTGATATATCACGTTGATTGATTTTTGAATGCTGAATCACCCTTGCACCCCAGGAATAGATCCCACTTGGTCAGGGTGAATAATCCTTTTAAAGATTCTATTTATTTATTTGACAGACAGAGAGACAGCGAGAGAGGGAATATAAGCAGGGGGGGTGGGAGAGGGAGAAACAGGCTTCCTGCTGAGAAGCCCGATGCGGGGCTCGATCCCAGGACCCTGGGATTATGATCTGAGCTGAAGGCTGAAGACAGACGCTTAATGACTGAGCCACCAGGTGCCCAGGGTGAATAATCCTTTTAATGTACTGTTGGATCCTATTGACTAGTATCTTGGTGAGTATTGTGACATCCATGTTCATCAGGAATACTGGTCTGTAATTCTGCATTTTGATGGGGTCTTTGTTTGGTTTTGGGATCAAGGTAATACTGGCCTCACAGAATGAGTTTGAAAGTTTTCCTTCCATTTCTATTTCTTGGGTATTACTTCTTCTTTAAATGTTTGGTACAATTCCCCTGGGAAGCAATCTGGCCCTAGAATCTTGTTTTTTGGAAGGTTTTAATTACTGCTTCAATTTCCTTGCTGGTTATGGATCTGTTCAGATTTTCTATTTCTTCCTGTCTCAGTTTCTATAGTTTCTAAGTTTCCAGGAATGTATCCATTTCTTCCAGATTCCCTAATTTGTTGACATATAGTTGCTCATAATATGTTCTTAAAATTGTTTGTATTCCCTTGGTGCTGAGACCTAAACTCTTGAAAGATATTCTGTTGTCAATTAATTGTGTAAAAGAATATGAAAAACTATCCTAATTTTCTCCCCATTTTAAAAGTTAACTTTTTTCTTATAAGTCCTTCTTAATGTAATTACAAATAATATATTTCCATTCCAATTGTGGCTTGTTAATTGTCCTAGGGAGAAAGAAGCTGCATTTTTTTAGGCTGCTAATACACGTTTTTGTGTTTGAGAAAAATTCATATATGCATATATATGTGTATATGTGTGTATATATAAGGTTTTTCCACAAGTGATTATTTTTCATCTGATAACAGAATCTTCAATATGAGAGATCTTTATCTCTGTCCTCCAGAGATATTACTTACCTTTTATTAGCAATGAGATTCCTAGGCTTTTTTTTTTTTATCATTCCATTTAAGGACGATGTTTTTGGCATCCGGTCTAAAACCTCTTTATCTAGGTCTAGATCCTAAAAACTATCTCCTGTTTTTCTTCTAAAACTTTTATAGTTTTATATTTTACATTTAAGTCATGACTTATTTTCTAGTGGCACAGGACAGAGAGCCCAGAAATAAGCACACAGTTATACGGTTAAGTAATTTACAGCAAAGGAAGCTAGAAGATGCAATGGGAAAAAGACAGTCTCTTCAACACATGGTGTTGGGAAAACTGGACAGTTACATGCAAAAGAATGAAACTGGAACCACTTTCTTATACCATACACAAAAATAAACTCAAAATAGATTGAAGACTTAACTGTGAGACCTGTAACCATAAAAATCATAGAACAGAGACCACAGGCAGTTATTTCTCTGACCATGGCCACAATAACATTTTTCTAGATATCTCTCCTAAGGCAAGGGAAATAAAAGCAAAAATAAACTATTGGGACTACACCAAAATAAAAAGCTTCTGCATAGCAAAGGAAACAGTCAACAAAACTAAAAGACAACCTATGGAATGGGAGAAGATATTTGCAGATGATAAGGGGTTATAATCCAAAATATATCTAATAGCGATTAATATCCAAAATGCATAAAGAATTTACACAACTCAACACCAAAAAAACCCGAATAATCCAATTAAAAATGGGCAGAAGACATGAACAGATGTTTCTCCAAAGAATATATACAGATGTTTCTCCAAAGAACATATACAGATGCATGAAAAGATGCTCACCATCTCTCATCATCAGGGAAATGCAAATCAAAACCACAATAAGATATCACCTCACACTGGTCAGAATGGCCAAAATAAAAAACACAAGAAACAAGTTTGGTTTCTGCATAGCCTTTACTACTATACTGTTAGGAAATTAACTTTTGTGCATTGATCTTTTGTGACCTTGCTGAAATAATTTATAAATTCTATTTTATTTTCTTATATATGCATTGGAGTTTTCTACATAAACTACTAAATCTCTGCAAATGAGAATTGTTTTTTTTTCTCTTTTCTGCTTGCAGTGATTAGAACTTCCAGTTCTATGTTTAATGTCAGTGATAAGAGCAAAGATCTTTGCCTTGTAACTGATCTTAAGAGAAAAAAAACATTCAGTTGTTCACTGTTAGTTATGGTATTACCTGTAGGCTTTTAAGTGTCATTTTTCACGTTTGGTAAGATCCTCTCTATTTCTATTTTACCTAGAGTTTTTGTTATGAATGGATGTTGAATTTTGTCAAATGATTTTTCTTGATCAATTGATAGTCATTTTACTTTATTACCATGTTGATATGGCAGATTATATTGATGGTTTTCAAATTTTGAGTGATGCTTGAGTCGCTGGAATAAACCCCAATTGCTCATGGTACATAATTATTTCTATATTTTGCTGAATTTGGTTTGCCAATATTTTATTAAGATTTTTTATCTCTGTATTATTGAAATACATTGGTCTGTAGTTCTCTTTTTTAAATCAGTCCTTTCTCTGGTTTGGGTATCAGGTAAATGAACTCTTCTATTTTCTGGCATAGATTATGAAGACTTTATGTTAATTCTATTAAATACGTGCTATAATGCTCTAGTAAAACCATTTGGGCCTTGAGATTTCCTTTTTACTATACTTTTCTTTATTCTAAAGTCTATTTTATCTGATATTAATACAGCGAGTCTTGCTTTCCTTTGTCTGTATGGTAGCTCTTTTCTCCATCTTTCTACTGAAAACCTATGTATACTATTACATTTGAATTGAGGTTCCTTTAAATAAATCTATACTTGGCTAATTTTTTCTTGTTTTGTTTCTACTCTGACAATCTCTTTTAATTGGTGTATTGTGACCATTTACACATAATGTAATTATTAGTATGGTAGGGAGTCCGTCATCTAATTTTTTGTTATTGTTTCTGCTTGTTCTTTTCCTTTTTTTTTCCTGCTGTTCTTTTTCATTTCTTTCTCTCTTTTCCATCTTCCTGTGGATTTAATTCAATACTGATTTATCTATAATCTATTTCAGTGTTATCTATATATAGCACTTCATAGTGGTTGTTCTAGGAATTTATTATACACAAAGAGCTTATAAGACTCTTGATGTTCGCTCGGCATCAGGGAAATCCAAATCAAAACCTCAATGAGATACCACCTCACACCAGTCAGAATGGCTAAAATTAACAAGTCAGGAAATGACAGATGTTGGCAGGGATGCGGAGAAAGGGGAACCCTCCTACACTATTGGTGGGAATGCAAGCTGGTGCAGCCACTCTGGAAAACAGTATGGAGGTTCCTCAAAAAGTTGAAAATAGAGTTACTCTATGACCCAGCAATTACACTATGGGGTATTTACCCCAAAGATTACAAATGTAGTGATCCAGAGGGGTACGTGCACCACAATGTTTATAGTAGCAATGTCCACAATAGCCAAACTATGGAAAGAGCCTAGATGTCCATCAACAGATGAATGGATAAAGAAGATGTGACACACACACACACACACACACATAGTGGAATATCAAAAAAGAACAAAATCTTGCCATTTGCAATGACGTGGATGGAACTAGAGGATATTAGGCTAAGCGAAATAAGTCAATCAGAGAAAGACATGTATCATATGATCTCACTGATATGAGGAATTCTTAATCTCAGGAAACAAACTGAGGGTTGCTGGAGTTGGGGGGTGGGAGGGATGGGTGGCTGGGTGATAGACATTGGGGAGGGTACGTGCTATGGTGAGTGCTGTGAATTGTGTAAGACTGATGAATCACAGACCTGTACCTCTGAAACAAATAATACAGTATATGTTTTTTTTGTTTTTTTTTAAAAGATAGTAGGAAGGGAAAAATGAAGGGGGGGAAATGGGAGGGGGAGACGAACCATGAGAGACTATGGACTCTGAGAAATAAACTGAGGGTTCTAGAGGGGAGGCGGGTGGGAAGATGGCTTAGCCTGGTGATGGGTATTAAAGAGGGCATGTACTGAATGGAGCACTGGGTGTTATACACAAACAATGAATCATGGAACACTACATGAAAAAAATAAATAGAGAAAAAAAGATTCTATTGATGTTAAGATTTCACCAGTTTAAGGGAAGTGTACAAACCTTACTTCCTTTTATGTCCCTTACCCCATTTACATACTTTTTACAAATATTTCCCCCTTATATGTGGAGAACCATAGTAGACAATCTTAAAATTTTTGCTTCCACCTTGCAATCCAGGGTGTACAGTGGTTAACTAAAGGTTCTTGAATTAAACAGCCTACTTTGGAGTCCTGGTTATACCTCCTATTATTTTCATGGCATTAGAGATACAACTTAACCTCTCTGTTCCTCAGCTTTCTCAAATGTAAAAGAAATTCAGTATTACAACCTATTTCATCATGTTGCTGCAAAGACAATATGATATATGTAAAGGGCTACATCAACACTTGGCCTGTGTATGTGTTCAATAAATATTTGTTCTTCTTGTTCTGTTGATGGGTTGTTTTAAAGGACCATTCCTTCCCCTTTAGCTGGAAAAAGAGATCCTCACATGGTCATCTACATGACATGAAATGGATCAGTGGAACCAGTGTGGGGCTCCAGAACTTCAAAGTTTCATATGGAATAACAGGGCAATGTACATAAAATATGATGGAAAATTGATGCCTGTCATGCTTGAGTAGCAGGAAGGAGGAAGCTGATTCAGAACAGTGCTTCATCACCTGTAAACAGTCTTTGTATACAGAAGCTCTTCATCAAGTCTCTTTTGAGTAAACTAATAGAAGTCACAGATGAAACAAGAGAGTAAATTATTTCACTGTATTAGTATTCTGTAGCTGCTGTAACAATTTATTACAAACTTATTGGCTTAAATAATACAAATGTATTGGCTGATAGTTCGGAGGACTAGAAGTTTAAAATGGCCCTCACTGGGCTAGAATCAAGGTGCCAGCTGGGCTATATTTCCATTTGAATTTAAATCCATTTCTTTATGTTTTCCAGTTTGTAGATACCACCTGTATTCCTTAGATTATAGCTCTTCTCCTGAATCTTCCAAGCCAGCAACAGTGGGTTGGGTCTGTCTCACATCACATCCTCCTGACTCCCCTGGCCTCCAGCTTCCACTTTTCAAGAACCCTGTGATTACACTGCCCCCACTTACATGACCCATGATAATTTTCTCATTTCCAGGTCAGCTTATTAGCAATCTTAATTCTATCTACACCCTTAATTCTTCTTTGCCATATAACCTAGCATATTCACAGTTTCTGGGCGCTAGAGCAGGGACATCTTTGGGATACCATTAGTTCACCTGCCTGTTCACTGCCCCAGGGAATTATAGGAGGATGAGCAGCCTATTATAATTATACCCTAATCTTACAAATTTAGTTTTTCTTTGAATTACCTTCTAAGAAACTGCTTCTTGTGGAAGCAAAAAGGCAAGTATTGTGATCCAGTTTCAAAACAGTTTAAGGAAAAGAGAGTGGAATTTTTTTTCTTTTACCTTTTCATATAGCTCCTGATGAGCAAAGTGATCTGACTGTAAATGATAGTCATTATCAAACTAATCAGGGCATCCAGAAAATCACTGACCTACTTTGCAGCCTTAGGCAAGTCAGTTGACACTTCTGCGCCAGTTTTCACATCTGCAGAAAAATAACAAATCCTGCCTTACATAATCACGGTTCCTTCCTATGCATTTATGGGGAGAAATCCCAAAGTATGCAAAGATCAATCAAATATATAGTTGTATAATTAATATTGGCACCCTGTGTTCTTATGGATAAAGATGTGAGGGGGTGGCTCTTTAATACCTTCTCAGTCATACTGCTAGAGAATGCCAGCAAAGGATGCTTTTATTTCAAATTGACTCCAGTTTACTTTAAAGCTAGCAAAATCTTTATTGTATACAATCCTCCCACGCATTCAGCACATTCAGGTAATGTTATGGGCTGAACTGTGTGCTCTCAACATTCATGTGTTAAAGTCCTAACCACCAGTACCTCAGAAAGTTACCTTTTTTTGGAGACAGGGTCTTCGAAGAGGCAATTAAGTTAAAATGAGGCCCATTACACAAAAACAGACACATAGATCAATGGAACAGAATAGAGAACCCAGAAATGGACCCTCAACTCTATGGTCAACTAATCTCTAACAAAGCAGGAAAGAATGTCCAATGGAAAAAAGATTGTCTCTTCAACAAATGTTGGGAAAAATGGACAGCCACATGCAGAAGAATGAAACTGGACCATTCCCTTACACCACACACAAATATAGACTCAAAATGGATGAAAGACCTAAATGTGAGACAGGAATCCATCAAAATCCTAAAGGAGAACACAGGCAGCAACCTCTTTGACCTCAGCTGCAGCAACTTCTTAGAAATATCGCCAAAGGCAGGGAAGCAAGGGCAAAAATGAACTATTGGGACCTCATCAAGATAAAAAGCCTTTGCATAGCAAAGGAAACCATCAACAAAACCAAAAGAACCGACAGAATGGGAGAAGATATTTGCAAATGACATATCAGATAAGTATCCAAAATCTATAAAGAACTTATCAAACTCAACACCCAAAGAATAAATAATCCAATCAAGAAATGGGCAGAAGAAATGAACAGACACTTCTACAAAGAAGACATCCAGATGGCCAACAGACATGAAAAAGTGCTCAATATCGCTCGGCATCAGGGAAATCCAAATCAAAACCTCAATGAGATACCACCCTCACACCAGCCAGAATGGCTAAAATTAACAAGTCAGGGAATGACAGATGTTGGCGAGGATGCAGAGAAAGGGGAACCCTCCTACACTGTTGGTGGGAATGAAGGCTGGTGCAGCCACTCTGGAAAACAGTATGGACGTTCCTCAAAAAGTTGAAAATCGAACTACCCTATGACCGAGCAATTTCACTGCCCCAAAGATACAAATGTAGTGATCCGAAGGGGCACATTCACCCCAATGTTTATAGCAGCAATGTCCACAATAGCCAAACTATGGAAAGAGCCTAGATGTCCATCAACAGATGAATGGATAAAGAAGATGTGGTATATATACACAATGGAATATTATGCAGTCATCAAAAAATGAAATCTTGCCATTTGCAATGACATGGATGAAACTAGAGGGTATTATGCTAAGCGAACTAAGTCAATCAGAGAAAGAGAAGTATCATATGCTCTCACTGGTATGAGGAATTTGAGAAACAAGACAGAGGATCACAGGGGAAGGGAGGGAAAAATGAAACAAGATGAAACCAGAGAGGGAGACAAACCATAAGAGACTCTTAATCTCAGGAAACAAACTGGGAGTTGCTGGAGTGGAGGGGGATGGGAGGGATGGGGTGGCTGGGTAATGGACCCTGGGGAGGGTATGTGCTATGGTGAGTGCTGTGAATTGTGTAAGACTGATGAATCACAGAACTGTACCCTTGAAACAAATAATACATTATATGTTAATAAAAAAAATTTAAATGAGGCCCATTACCGAGGACCTTAATTTAATATGAATGGTGTCCTTATAAGAAGAGGAAATTTGGACACAGACACTTATAGAAGGAAAACTATGAGAAAACAGCCATCTAGGAGCCTGGAACAGACCCTTCACTCATGGCCTTCAGAAGAAACAAACCTTGCCAATACCTTGGTCTCAGACTTCTACCCTCAAAAATGGTGAGAAAATATCTATGGTTTAAATTACCCACTCTACTGTACATTATTACAGCAGTCTTAGCAAACTAATACAGGTATTAGCAAGGAGGCTGTGGTTAGATTTCACCCACACAGGACAGTGAGCTCTGCATATATTGATGATTATTTCCCTCATGCACCAGACAAAGTAGTGGTGCTCGGACAGTGGTACATTTCATGTAAGTATGCTGTAGTAAGTATGGTGGGGATATTGATTATATTCATAGCCAGCTTCTACTTTGAAGAGGCTTACAATTTAGTATATCGAATCAATGTATTTTTCTCTCTTGCTTTTATCTCAAAATGAAATATGAGAGCTTTCTATTACATATAGTGTGAAACAGTCAGTGTTCATTGAAAGGTTACACACATAAACAACACTAATGGCATCCAGGACACTGAGGAGGGGATGGTTGGTATCATTTCCTGCCACTTACTTTTCTCCTAATATGACAACTAAAATTATTTCTTTAGCAGCTCTATCAATAGCTCCCCTGTAAACAAGGGTCCCATGCCTTCTTGCAAGCATCATTTGTGAAGGACACTTTAAAAAAAGTTATGCATTATTCAACTGGAGCAACTGTTTCTATTTTGGCATATATTAAGTATATCTTCACAAGTTATATCTTAAATATATATATTTAATGTATATTTATATATTTAATATTTATATATTAAATATACATCATATATTTAATTTATATAATGCATATTAAAGAGATACATTCATTACTGCGAAGTGATTTTTACTTTTTTTATTTTTAAAATTTTAATCCAGAGATGATAGATTTTCCTTTTTTAAGTGTTTGGTGGTAAAGGAACTGTACCCTAAATCAGAATATAATAAGTGCCAAGGAGAGGCAAAGTAAGTTTCAGAAGGTGATGAAGGAAGAAGCAATTTAACAATTTCAGTAGAGATGATTAGAAAGACTTTAGGGGGGATGAGGGGTTAGAACTACATAATGCAAACTGACTGAAAGAATATGATAAAAATGAATTGGAACATGTAACCGGAACAGAGGATGTTTAGGATTTGGGTGAACTTAAAAAAAAAAAAAAAAAAAAGACAAGAATCTAGTTAAAAAAAAAGAATAAAATTCAAACTTAATAATTGTTCTTTCTCTTTCCAGCTATAAAAAAAAACTTCATAAAGTGTCCACACAAAGCTGATATGAATATTTATGGCAACATTATTCATAATAGCCAAAAAGTGAAAACAGCCTGATGTCCACCAAATGATGAATGGATAAACATAATGTGGTCTGTTCACACACTATTTTTCAGCAATAAAAGGGAATTTTGTACTGATATGTACTCTAACATGAATGAACCTTGAAAACATTGTGCTAAGTAAAAGAATCCAGTCACAACAGACCACATATTGTATGACCCTATAGAAATGTGAAGTGTCCAGAATAGGCAAATCTATGGGGAGATAAAAAGTAGATTAGTGGCTGTCAGGATCTGGGGGAAGGGGACACTTGAGGTCATGGCTAAGGCATATAGGATTTGGTTTGAAGGTGACAGAAATGGTGTAAAATTGATTGTGGTGAGGGATGTACAAGTCTGTGAATGTATTAAAATCCATTTAATTGTATACTTCAAATGAGTAAATTTTAAGGTATGTATATTCTGTGAGCCACAAACGGTTCTAGGTGATTGAGAAATTTTAACTCTTTTGAACTTGATTACAACACCGTGATACACATAGTGCTATTATCCCTTTAACACACACAAAAATACATGGATACACAAAATCTTGCTCATTGGCTACACATTAGGAAGTGATGAAATCTGCAGTTGAACCCAGGCAGTCAGCATACAGATTCCATGCTTTTCATTTTTACATTATGCTGTTTCTGTCAGGCAGTAATTTTATTTACTCATTTCTGTAACAGCAAGAACCATCTGGTTGCTCAACATCATGTGAAAAATAGCAAATGAATGTGTGCTTTATTGTTCAGAAGGTACAATAGCATTACATATACCAGGCCTTGCTCTGGTCACAATGCAAACCCAAAGGAGCTGTAACATGGAGAATAAAGCATTGCTTTCCCACCTTGCATGTTACTCTTTTAATCAGAGTTTACTGTGTACATCAATGACTTGAAACCAAGAACAATAAGCAATCATGCCTACAACTGTCATCTCCTGGGCTTGCCGGCTCAAAGCAGTGGTTTCTTCCTGTTGACACATACTGCTTAGCTGCTGGCATGACAAGTTGTTTTCTCACTGAAACTCCACTAAAGCACTATTGATTTTGTCTGGATGGCTAAAAAAGAGTCACTATCTGGTTATCATCTCCCTTGCATTGGCCTTGGGACTGTAATTTTCCAACGGAGGCATAATATAACTAAAAATACCTACCCTACACATTAAAAAAAAAGCAAAAAATACTAATAATGCTTTCTTTCTCTTTTATGATTTTTAACCCAGTGAATACAATGAAATAAGCAGCTTTTCTCTTGGGTGCACTTCTTAATGATGAGTTACTCAACTACTTCATAAAATCCTTCTCAGCCACAGAAATTTCAGTTTCTGGTTAAAGGGGAAAACATTCTACTGAAATATAAATGGAAAACTTCAGAAAGTTAGTGACAGTCACAGTAAATATTTCTACCTTATACTTTCACTTCTCTTTTCTTCACTGCCTTTTTTGAACATGATAAAGTAAGTCCTTTACCTTTTCATACGGATATCTATTTATCTCAAGGAGAGAACAAAATGTGAACTGTCACAATTGAATACAGTCATTCTATACCAGAAGTCACAGTTATTGTGGAAGGGAATTGTACATGGTAGTGGCGATATTATGAGTGTCTTCCTCCCTGAGACACTCCTCAGCAAGATGTCTTTATAATGAGACCTGCAATCCAACATCAGTTATCTTAGATGCCAGCTGAAGAGCAGAAGTGGAAGAGAAAAAGAGGAGAAAAAGCAGCTAGTGAAATGATCCCTACCACTATCACTGTAAATGCCATATATTGTAACGTTCTGCTTGGCCCCCTCCTTAGCACACCTGTGCATGATCTTGTATAGTCCCTACAGAAACACTGTGAGGTACATTTTATTAACTTCATTTTATAAATGAGAAGACTCATGTTCAGAGAGTTTAAGAAACTTGCTTTGAATTACTCTGAGAGTATGTAATATATGCTAAATTGAACCTAGATCTATCAGATTTAAAACTTGTAACCTTTAAACACTGTGATATAATCCATGACCCTTCTCTGCTAAGTTTCTCCATTCCTAAATTGTAAGGGTTTGTCATTTAGTGACATTTAAGGTAAGCTTACTCACTGAACAACCAACTAATAAACAAATGAAAACAAGAGAAGACACCCTAAACTCAGATCAGTGATAGGTAAAAAAATGGCAATTGCTAAAGAGAATATGCAATTTTTAGATATACCCCATCATTTCATAGCAGTAGGTGAATGTTTGTAACTTAAGTGTTTTAAGAAAAATAAGGAACTTGACCCAATGTAACCAAGTATTTCTTCAGAATTTTTCTCAATACAGCTCTCCTGATAGAAATTAACAATTGTTCAGATTAACACGACTTAAACACTGTCTTCCCTATAGAGGTAATTCTGTAATGATGAACCGCAACAACTACTAATCTAAAGCCTATTACCTACTCCTTGAGGTAGTAGAGGGAGAAAATTGAGATCATGAGCATAGTTTATTTGTTTGTTTTCATTACCCTATTCAAGACTAAAAAAGAGGGTTTTGTCTATCTGACATGACACCTTTTTTCTGTTATCAGGTCAGAAATCAATAAATAGTAAAAGGATACAAAGTAAATTTTGCCTAACACATACCACTGGCCATATTTTAAGTATACTTTGTGACATTACTATTATAACTTTCAGAAAATAATATTGAAATACATATTTGAAACTAATGACAGCAAATAAAAATGTATTTATTTAAACATGTTTTCACATACTGGGGACTTAAAAATCAATGATATTTCATCATAAAATTCTTATAAAAAATCTAGTGAGAATGAGATTATAATATGGAAAAAAGATAATAGGCAGGGAAAGTATTCTAGCCTATAAATAAACAAGAATGAAATAGAAATACTAGCAATAAACGGAATTAGCCAAGAAAAGTACCATATTATAAATATGCAAACTAATACATAATGATGAAGGGACAAAGGAATATAAAAGGATATAAAGCTGTACAAAACATTCTGAAGTCTTATAACATAACTATAAAAATAGTTTCTTTCTTGAATTTAGATTAAAAAATTCCCATCAAAATAATAGCAAATCAAATTCAACATACACCATGACCAAGCAGAATTTATTCCAGGTATGCAAGGTTCACTCAATATTCAAAAACCAATTAATATCATTCCCCCCATACCAAGAACTAAGGAAGGAAAGTCATATGGGTATATCAACAAAGAAAAACATTTGACAAAAATCCAATACTCATTCATGATAAAAAGTCTCTGGAAATATGGGGGAAGCACCTAAACTTGATAGAGAAGAGCTTAAAAAAACCTATAAGCTAACATCATACTTAATGAGGAGAAATAAAAATTCCCCACTAAGACTGGGGCAAGGTAAGAATATCCCTTCTCACCACCCCATTCGACAACGTGTTGGAAATCCTCTTAGTAAAATAAGAAAAGGAAACAAAATATATAGAGAGAGATTTGGAATAAAAAAAATAAACCATCTTAATGCCTTTGTTCACAGATGATGACCATGAATAGCATAAAAGTCTAAATAAAAGATTTCAGAGAACTGTAATAAATGATTACAGCAAGGTCACAGTATACAAGGTTATTATACAAAAATCAATCACTTTACTATTTGAACTGAAATTTGAAATTTAAAATGTAACACATTTACAGTAGCACCAAAAAATAAAATAGGTATACAACTAATAAAGTTTATGTAGCATTTATATGTGGAAAGTATAAAACTGATAAAAAGAAATCAGAGAAGAGCCAAACAAATGGAGAGATATTCTATGTTCAGGGGTTAGAAAGCTCAATATTGTTAAGATTTCAGTTTTCCCAATTTAATCTATAAATTCAAAGTAATTCTAATCAAATCCTAGAAATCTATTTTCTGGATGTATATAAAGTGATTCTAAATTTATATGAAGAGGCAAAACCCAGAAAAAATAACATAGTACTATAGAAGAAAAAACTTGGAGGACTGACATTACCTGACTTCAAGTTTTACTAAAAAGATACTGTATTCAAGACAGCAAAGTGTTGACAAAAGAACCAAAGAGATCAAGGGAACAGAATAGAGTCCAGAAACAGACTCACTGAAATAAAATTACCTTATTGCTGCAGAGTCACAAACTCTGAGAACTGACAGTCATTTCAAAAACAGTGCTGAAACAACTGGAAATCCACATGC
Organism: Zalophus californianus; assembly: GCF_009762305.2. Taxonomy (NCBI): domain Eukaryota; kingdom Metazoa; phylum Chordata; class Mammalia; order Carnivora; family Otariidae; genus Zalophus; species Zalophus californianus. The sequence goes on from NC_045602.1 coordinate 42,298,249, forward strand.
AGAAAAAATAAAGAATTCTAGACAGAAATCCTACAATTCTCACAAAAATAAACTCAAAATGGCTCATATAACTAAATATATCAAAAGACACTATAAAACGTCTAGAATAAAAAACAGGAGAAAATCTATATAACTTGGGATTGGCAATGAGATTTCAGATACAATACTAAAAGCCAATCCATGAAAGAAGAATTGAATGAAATTAGACTGCTTAAAGATTAAAAATGTTCTAGAGAAAAGCACTGTTAAAAGAATCAAAAGACAAACCATAAACTGGGAGGAAATCTTTCAAAATACATATTTGATAAAGGACTTGTTTTCAAAGCACACAAAAAAACTTAAAACTCAATATAAATAAACCAGACTATTAAAAATAGGCAAAAGATTGGGAAAAGCACCTCACTAAAGATACGGAGATGCAAATAAGTATATGAAATAATGCTCATTATAATCTGCCATCAGGAAGCAAATATTAACAAAGTAATCATGAGAAATCACTACATACCTATCAGAACGACTACCCACCCACCCACCCCCTAAATTAGCAATGTCACACTCTGGTGAGAAAGCAAAATAATAAGAACTTATATTTATTGATGGGGGGAATGAAAAATGGTATAGCCATTCAGGACACAGTTTCTTACAAAGCTTCTGACAAAGATAAACATGACAACCCATGTATATAAAAACTTAGATACAAATATTTATAATAGCTTTATTTATGATCACCAATATCTGGAGTAACCAAGATATCCTTTGATAGCCGAATGGACAAACACACTGATACATCCATACAATGGAATGTTATTCAGTGATAAAAAGAAAAAAAAAAAAAGAGCTGTCAAGCCATAAAAAGACATGAAAGAACCTTAAATATTTAGTGATCATTGGGAGAAGGCAGTCTGAAAAACCTACATACTATATGATTTCTATTATTAGACTTTCTGGAAAATGTACCACTTCAGAGACAGGAAAAGGACCAACTGGTTTCTCCCCTGTGCAAGAATGAATGATACCATGTCGAGATGACTGCACCTTCACTGCCTGGTCCAAGTTAGTGCTCTGCTCCATGAACTGTGAAAGTAGACAGCAAAGTAAACTGTGACAGCTCACAGGACAAAGTGAGAAGCGGTGCCAGGATAATGACCTGCACTCTCTAGCGGAAACAGAACTATGTCCTTGTGATGTACTTATTTATATCTCAACCGTATGGACACTGGCCAGATTGCATTCTTCTGGAAGGCAGAAGAGAATCGCAGAGAGGATTGCAGATACGAGGAGACAGCAAAGAATGTGGAGGAGGCATGTGCTTTCAGGCAATAACTTGCTCTAATAAGAGTGGAAGGCCTGTTGACCCCGCCCGCTGCAGCAGCTCCGGAGATGGAGGAGGAGTAGCAGATGAGAACACGGACGTACAGTCTAGAAGGTGTGTCCAAGAATGAGTAGCTTTGTTCTCTAATTTGTTTCCCCCTTTGTTGATAACACATTGCCTCTGAAAAATATGGATGTATTAAAAAAAACAAAAACAAACCCAGGGATTGAGCGGATAGGGGAAGGGACAAATAAAGCACAGAGAATTGTTTGCACAGTAACATTTTTTCTCTGTCATACTGTAATGGTGGATACAAGACATGAGGCATGTGTCAAAAAAACATAAAAAGGGGCACCTGGGTGGCTCAGTCGGTGAAGCGTCTGCCTTTGGCTTGGGTCATGATCCCGGGGTCCTGGGATCGAGCCCCGCATCAGGCTGCCTGTCAGTGGAGCGTCTGCTTCTCCCTCTCCCCTTGCTCATGCGTTCTCACTCTCTCTCTCCCAATAAATAAATAAAATCTTAAAAAAAAACACATAAAAACTCTTCACAAAGGGTGAACTGAATGTATGCAAGTTAAAAAAAAATATTTAGGAGCTAGAAGGGACCCAGGAAGGAATGCAGACTGTAATAGGAGAATCTAAATGCATGATAAGTGCACGAACACACGTCACTGAAGGGGATGGAGGGAAGAAATGGTGACCCGAGTATCTATAGAAAGGACTGAAGTCTGTAAAACTAAAGGGAAAAGGAACTAAACCCAGATGTATTTTACTCTCGTTGATAAAACTATTCCCCTTCGGGGTATGGTAGATATTACCATATATACATACCGGCATGAAATAATGAAATCAATAGATGGCAGATGGCAAAAACCAATGTCCCACTGGTGGAGTAGAACTTACAGATAAATAAGAGAAGGATGCAATGATCCATGGGTAATGGGTCAAGTATGGAGACATTCGTGTGAACTCATGTTTAGCTTATAATAGGTACAGATAGCTACATAATGAATTATTTCTAGACAGGCTTATATACACAGGTTGATAAAAACACATATTTTTTGCTCTGTCAACTGGGAGATGCTAAAGAACTAACACTCTAGTAGCAACAAGCAACTGTAGCACCCATATCTTGGTTTTTTAACACCATTCTTAAATGACAAGAACCTGGGCTCCTTGGAGAAATAGCTGTTTCTAGTAATATGGCAGGAAACATATAAGATAAACCTGAAGTGTCTTGAAGAATCAGAAAGTGAGGAAGTACTCAACACCCCGATCACACACACACCCATTGATGGGGGTATGTCAAAATAGTGCAGGAGTCAACTAAAATAGCTCCCACTAACCAAATTTGAAACAATTTAAGCAACAAAATAGAATATTCTTGGATTATTACCCAAAGTATAAAATAAATATCTATGTGTTCATTTTAACTTAAATAAATGATTGAGCAAATTAATAGAGAAGAGACAAGTCTCCCATGTTGATGGATTTTAAATAACACTCAGATGTTAGCTGCATATTCTGACTTCGTTCCAAAGTGTACAGTATGGTAAAGGTAGAAAGGGAGAGAAAGGGCATTTTGCAGTGAAGTGAACCTGACAAACACTAACAAAGACAGGTTAAAATCATGTTGATTGCATGTACACTTCATATGATGGGATGAAAATGACATTTTACCTCTATGGTCTTCCTCCCAGTAATCCATAACCACAGTATTATCATGAGAAAAACATCAGAAAAATTCTAATAGTGGGCCATCCTTCAAAATACTTGACTAGTAGTCCTTAAAACTGTCATGGTCATAAAAAACAAAGAAAGTCAGAGTAAAGTCTGCGGAGAGTCTGCTTCTCTTACTTTAGGCTAAGAGTGGCCTAAAGACACATGCCAACTAAATGTAGCATGGCATCTTGGGTGAGATACCGGAATAGAAAAAGGACATTAAGTAAAAACAAAGGAAATCTAAACAGACAGTGGACTTTCATTAATATTTTGTTTTAAAAAAGCAAAGTTGGTGGGGTGCCTGGCTGGCTCATTTGGTAGAGCATCCGACTCTTGATCTCAGGGTCGTGAGTTCAAGTCCCACACTGGGTTTGGAGCTGACTGGGGGAAAAAAAAAAAAGCTAAGTTGACTCCATTAAAAAATTCAGAAGTGTGACAGTATTAACAAAATAAAAAATGTCAAAGCCACAAAATGGGAGAAAATATCAAACAATTACATATATGTGTGTATATATATATATATATATATATCTTAGGTGTATTATATATAACTATCTGACTAGATAGATATCTGACAAAGGGCTTGTATATGTAACATATTTTAAAATTACATTGCAAATTTAATAATAAATTTATTATGTGTGGTTACACAACAAAAAGTGAGCTTTATATTTTTACAGATAATTTCAAAAGAATACATATAAATCGTGAATGAGTACTGGGAAATACTCTCAACATGATTAGTAATCAGGAAAATGCAAATGACTAGAGTGCAGAAAGTACTGTTCGGACACAAGAAGATGTCAGAGACAGAAAACCAGGAAGAAGGAATTGGAAATAATCCCTTAACAATGAGTCCTGTCACAGGACATCACTGCACGTATAGGAGCTTCAGATTTCTCATCTACAAATTAAAGAATTGAGCAGGATTATCCCTGAAGTCACTTTTAGTATTTTGAATATTTCTAATAGTTTATTTTAAACAAGAAAGATAAATAAGTTGCATGTTTTTCTTCCTTTTTTTTCCCTCCTGATAGCTGTATTAATTCAGTTTCTTTGGATAATTTCTGCAAAGTGGTAAATTATCAGAATAGAACAACGCATCAAAAATTTAAGCACTTTTTGTTTGCAATTTGTAGTGTGATCAAAGTGTTATTACCTTCAAAACAATTTTATCAATATGTGGCAGGGATACGGCCTTTAATTTTCTAACTGACTACTATAATGCCACTGTTATTAAACTAAACATTGCAAACTGGCAAATATATAACCTGAATGTTACTATAACTTAAAATTTTGCTTAAAATACATCCCAGAAAGTTAAATTCACCTCTAACTGGGCCCTGGGGCAATGACTGATTTAACTATAAATTTTACAGTGAAGATACAAAACTCTGGAATTGCTATTTTGTAATAAAAACACTGACGGAACTTTTAAACTTCATTTCTCTATCCGTGTTGTTATGAAATTACAAGTTCCAGTCAATATCTTAAAGTTTGGGTAGTAAAAAGAACTTCCTAAGGTTATATTAGTGACCAATGCATATCAACGAGATAGAATGTCTTTAATCTCTGTGCACCGGAATTGTTCCTCCCGGAACAGAGCTGCGGATACTGAAGCTGCTCCTGAACAGCCTGGAGGGAATAAAAAACTCTTCGCATTTAAGTTGTTTTATGACACCAACATCACCTATATGAAGCATAAACAAATATAAATGTACACAAAAGCCGCTTTCCAAACATCTGTTCACAAAGACGTGAGATACTTATAGTGAAACTCCATTCTATTTTTTTCAAGATACACAAATAGGTTTTAACACATTAAATCCGCATCATTTGCTTATTATCCATTCTGAGAAGCTGAGTCCATTTCCAAAGGAAGCACAGCTTTGCCATGTCACGTTGTTGTATTTTACTGTAAAAGGTTGTGGGGTATGATAGAGGCTAAAGCATACAGATCAGCTAACCAGGGAGCACTGGGAATATTAAATACACAAAAAAGCTAAGGTAGGCTAGGTAGGTTAACAGTGGTAAAAAGTAATATCCATAGACTGGTTACAAGGCTAAAAGAATTCAGGAAATGTTTATTTTTTTCATTTCTATCTCACAATCCCATGAGGTATGTTCTGCTGAAATCCCACTATACAGATGTAGTAGACTGACTTAAGATGCCTCTTGAGGATCCCCATGCCCGAGATTGACAACCTTGTGTTATCCCCTCCCCCTGAGAGTGGAGTGGATCTCAAAACTTATTTCTAATAAATAGGATATGGAAAAGTGATGAGATGTCACTGCCATGATTATCTTATCAAAGACTGTGGCTTCTATCCCACTCATACTCTCTATTGGCTCCTTGGACTGTACACTTGGATGAAATAAACAGTCACGTAGAAGACGAAGCCCAGATTGGAGAGAACTGAGGAAGCTGCTGGCTGACAGCCTACAAGGAAGGCCCTCTATCCCAGACTGCAGGGACCTGAATCCTGTCAACAGCTCTGTAAGTAAGATTGGAAGAAGATCCTTTCCCACCTGAGATTCCAGATAAGACCGCAGAACTTTGTGCCCTTTGTGAGAGGCAGTAAAGCAGAGGACACAGTCTGTGCTTCCATTCCTGACCTTCAGAAAATGCCCTAAGAAATTAGATAACTGTCAGTTGTGGCTGATGGGAGACTAACTAACCTCTAGATATACCTACCTAATCTGATGGATCCAAATCATGAAGAGAACTAAAGAAAAACACAGGCTGAAGTGGTCTAGGCTTTTGAATCAATCAAGATTTTGCACAGTATCTCCTGCACCAAAGTGAGTATGGACTGTCTATTTGAAGTAAAGAAGGTGAGATGACAGGTAAATGCCACTTGGGAGGGGGAGAGGAAATAGAGATAAGTCAGTGGAAGTACCAGAAGTTTTATACTTGAAATTGTTATAACTACTACTTTAATTCAGATAATCCATTTAGAAACTATTTAGAAGTATCTGGTGATCTTTTTATGTATTTTTCTCTCTCATAGTGTTGAGTAAATTGTCTGAGAATATGTTATTTTCTTAAAAATAAATCTCTAAAAGAAATGGAGTCTATCAATACCTTAGCCAGTGTGCACCAGTAAAAACTGAGCACTTTCTGTGCCACTGCCTACCAAGTGGAAGTATAATGGACTGCAAGTAGTTCCCAGAATCTTGCAGCAAAATAAGTCATTCCTAAATTGATACCATTTGGCATCACTCCACACGTTCAGTCCATTGTTTTGTTTACTTTTGAACTATCTATGGTTTCTATTCCAACTTTTGCATCATGCCTCCTCTAACACGTTCCTATTTTTTAATATTTTTATTAATATTTCATATTTTTATTTACATTAGTTGGAATACAGTATGATATTAATTTTAGGAATTAATTTCAGGAATAGAATTTAGTGATTCACTTACATATAACACCCAGTGCCCTCCTTAATTCCCATCACCCATTTGTCTTCTAACTTCAGTGTTTCATTTTCTTTTTTGGCCTGCCATCATTCAGTTCCGTGACAAAAGCTCTAGTTTAGCCTCAGACCCTGCTTCTTGAATCTCTCCACTGAGACTGTCACAACCCTCCTGAGATTTAGATGCTCCACATCCAGGGTGCTGGATATGATGCCCACCCTGGTCAGAAGTATTAAAGAAAACCATTAGAGAGCAACATTAAGAAGACAGCATCCTCTTTGAATGTGGAGTGTCTCCTCCCTGTGTCTCATTGTAGGTAGTGGTGATCAGCACGAAATATCATCCAGGCTGGCTTTAGCAGCTGTGTTACATCCCAAGTAGAGTCTGGTATACTCTGATCCTACCTTCCTGCTTTGAAATCTACTTTCCTCCATTTATCTCTTTTCCTCCATTTATCTCGAGACTTAGAGCTGTTTCCTATAAAATGGGAATAACCACCCCTATAGGACTGACTGCAGGACAAAGTGAAGACACAGTATCTTTCACAAGAATTTGTCTGTGTTTCTAATTAGGTTGAAAGACACTAATTTATTATTTATTTATTTAGTGCCTCCTCCCACACTCCCTTTACCTCATACCAATGTGAATATATCTGAACATCATGGATACTAAGTAACCTCTAGATATACCTACCTAATCTGATGGATCTAATGTAAAATTCAAGAGATAATGATAAACTGCACTACACATTGCTAAAACAACAAACATTTAACTTCTTGTTATAATTACTTGGTTAAGTTTTTTTGTTATTACATTGTTTTGTTTTCAATGTACTGGTTTTGGCTTCTTAGTTATATACAATTGTTTGGCATCTGAGAGAATATTCACTGGTGTTAGGGAACAGCTGATGTCACAAGTGAATTTAGTTCAATATTTGAAAACATCTTCCAGAAAGCAGCTAAGTTCCATTGTAAAAAATACTGTGTTCATATAGATAAGGAAGAGTTGTTTTATGAAAGAACCGAAGTCTTTTTCTATTGATAAGCATGCCCTCAGGAGATTTGATCCTAAATACAATGGTTTTCCGCATAGACTACCCAAGAGCCTTCAGGAAAGTTGTGTTATGCAGGATTGCAACGATGCATGAATGGTTGGGAATTAGAAAAGAAAATGGAATTTTGATTCTTTTTTAGAATTCAGAACTGCTTTGAAGCTTTCCCTGCCTCTCCTGATTTTAAACCTGAAGTCATGAAAATAAAATTTAGCTTATTCTATTTCTATACACTATACACGAGGTATTCTGAAACTTTTAAATGTGTTTTTTTCTCTAAAGAAAACAATACTAAAAGTTTACAACATTATACCGCAGCATGAATTAACAGTCCATAGAGGCATTATGTAAGTCAGTGTTAATAAATGTAGCATCAAATATTTATAACTGTTGAAGTAGTATCTTATAAAAAGCTTATTTTTCTTTTCTTTATCATGGAAATCTGTTTTTCCTAATTTTTGAGATGCCAAAAGCAGAAAAGTCCTATCAGATACTGTTAATATGGGTCAGTCTAACCAGAATTGATCAGAGTGTAACCTACTAGGATTCTAAGACATCACTGTAATATATCATAGGGAACAGTTAATTCCACCTTTCCATGGCAATTCCTCACAAAATTGTAAAATGTAAATTAGTCTGTCTCCCTCACGTAACTATAAAAGGAAAAACAAATGAATGTAAAACAATGGTAAAAAAGCACACCCACATTAACACACACACAGTCACCTACTTAATCCATTTCTGTATAGTGTGGTTTCTTGCACACATACACTTTGCAGAATCTGTTGTCAGTAGTTGCAGGTACCTGCTATTTTGACTTTGAATAATGTCTAACATAGTATTCACTTGAAACTAGAGATTTGTTTAACTTTCTAAAATCTTAACTTTTTAGTAATACGACTCTCATGGATTTGTCTGCTTCTGACAGTTTCAAAAAAGATCAATATTATTAAAAAGTAGGAACTGTTTTGCCAACATAGGATTTAGGAGGAAAATGCATATATGGAACCAGACTTTCTAATTATATTTATGTAAGTTCCTCTATTTTTATGCTACCAGATTATGAATAATGCTTGTGGGTAGATGCTGTCAACCAAATATACCTACTCTCTTCATCTCAATAAAACCATAGATTTCTTCATGTCTTGTCTCTTCACAGAGAAGATTTATGCTTCAGAGTTAGGTTCTGATAGGTCTAAACTTAGTACAGTGGTCAAGTTCACATTTCCCCTGATGGTTCAGGCATGGAAATATGATAGAGTTTGGACCAAAAGGATATAGAAATAAGAGTTTGGGAGGGGGGTTTCTCTGAAAGGTTTCTACTCTGATCAGTAGCATACAAGCAATACTCAGGGACAGTAAGTTTCTCTTATTCTGCTTTACATTATCACGTCTGTATATGATTCCTGGTACTGTGACAGCCACTTTTCTTTCATATTGGAAAATAGCATGAGGATGACAGAGCTGTAAGCTGAAAAGAAACCAGATGAACTTGGAGATGATTTACATAAAATAATAAAGTGAGAGTTCTAGCATGAACAATCAGATCCTAGCAGCCCAGAATAAGAAGTTAGAAGGCTGTGAAAAAGAAAATAGGATTATTAACATTCACGCTTTAAATTTAGAATGTTTCTAGCAAATTTTTTTTTTTTTTTTTTAGAAGGAGGGTTGCGGGGGGCAGGGGAGAGAATCTTAAGCAGGCCTCATGGCCAGTCTTTTACTTTTTAATGTCTAATCTTCCCACATTCTTTCCCCAACATCTCCCCTATGCCATTGCACATTGTATCTTATTTAATATTTAAATTGAAAAAAAAAATTGTATTTTCAAGCATTCAATCTCCTCTCTTCTCTATCCACCTTTATTTTCAATGTATAATTAGATACTGTATAATTCAGCTACTCCAGAAGCCATTTTCTATGAAATATGTCACATGGACATCTCTGAGTGTAGTTTCTCAGATGAGTATATTGTTTTAATAAGAGACATCCCTGCCTGCCTTTGATTCCCTATGTGCCTCTGGCTATACAACACATAGACTCCACATTCCTTTTGTCATTCCGAGAAGACACAGATAGCTGAGTACTGGGGATTGCTTATGAGTAACTGTTAACATTCTTGTCCTATTAGTATGCCCTAAGAAGGGCTTTGTAGAAGGAGTCCTGTGGTGAGAGGGAATCATGTGATCTAATCAGCTTTTGCTTATGGGTCAGGTGAGACTCCTCTCTCAAGGAAGTCATGCAAATTGTGCATTATTTAAGTATATGTTAATTTTCAGTAAAAAAAGGAAAACTCAAATATTTGAGTCTCTTCTATAAAGATAAATTTGGGGTAATACTGAACCACAAATATTTCCTATCTCCCAAATCTTTTCTATCTTGCAAATTAGCCTATTCTGCCATTATCAGTTACCCCTTGGAATAAATCTAATCAAGGGCAATTTTAATTTAGTTCAGTGATTACAATTTCAGCTACTGGCCTTACATATCTCCATCAGGGTTTGCTTCTAAACCTCATCTCCTTTCAATTCCATTCTACCTTTATAGGTTTCCCCTGTACCCTGTACTCACTGACAAGAGAGTTTTATCTCAAATACTGATTGAGGAAACACTGAAGGAAACAAGATGTTTTCTGACTGCTTCCTTTCCCTCTCGTGCCAGCACCAGTTTTTGATTCCCACACCCAATGTAGTTTCTTGTTCTGTTGGAAATTATCTGCCTGTGCCCTAGCCAGCCCTCAGTCTGGATAGCAATGAGCGCTGTTTAAATTTTTGTGGTGAAGCTGGTGGTCTTTGAGCCGCACCTGGACACATACTCATAGTTTCTGAAGTCAGGAATTCTACAGGAGCACAGTAACCACCCCTCCTCTCTTGGGTTGTGTATACTTCAGAACATCTCAACTGGGTCCCTTTACCTGTTAGGAAGTCCTTCACTAGGGGGGATTGATAGCAACCATGACATTTTTTCCTATTTTCTACAGAATTCCCTAGACACACAAGGAATAAGGAGTCCTTTACACATGAAACTTGGCGCCTTTGGAAAACTTTATGTTTTTCCCAATTCAGTAAGTACTGCCTTCATCCCATAGCTCTTTACTTAATAGCCAGTGGTACCAGAGTCTAACTGCATGTTTTCACACTCAGCTAACTCTAGTTGGGGGGAAAGCCCTCCTTTATAAGGACACTAATTCCACCCATGTGGGTTCTACCCTCATGACCTCGTCACCATCCAAAGGCCCTACCTCCTATCAGTACCACTTTGGGGGTGAAGTTTCCAACAAACAAATTTGGGATGGGGAAAGACCTAAAAATTCAGACCATCCTATCTAGTTCTTCAAGAATCAGTTTAGTTGTCATCTCTAGAAGAACTTTTCTCAGTCTAGATGTTCCCTGTGCATATGACCATGTTGCATTATGCATATGTCCCTGTTCTTACTATATCCTGCATTTTCTCCCCACTAAACTGGGAACTCTTTGATGGTAGGACCGCTGATATATTTATCCTATTATCTAAACGCCTCAAGTAACTGTGACACTTTGGTGTCTATGACAGTATTTTAGAATACTTACTCTCTCATCTGAGTTCTGTTGGCTCACTTAGTAATCCTGCTGAACATCTTCCTAGTTCTTTTTCCACCTTCCTTCACCTGGTGCCTGTAGGAAGCACAATTATCCCCCATACTTGAGAGAAATTCTTCCCCAACCCCTACACAAAATGAACCATAGTACCTCCTCTCCATTTACAATCAGTGAGACTATTACATCCAATTGCTCCAAGGTTTCCTCTTTTTACAGCAAATGAGGTACCTTGGAAAGCTTAGGATTCCAACTTTCCGTAGATTAGTAAAAATCTCTCCTTCTTACATGACCCTCTGTATATTCCTTTCCTCTGATTTTGACCCTCAAATTCAGCTCTTCTAAATTAGGAGCCCCACTTCAGTCATATCAAGATGAAATTTCCCCCCTATAATATCGAGGTATTTGTTACCATGTTACCCTCTGGAAATATAACAAAGAGAAAGACTCTTTGGGAAGACAATTGGTCAATTATTTTAAGACAGAAAATATGTATCTTGGAATCTCTTCCAGAAGTAAAACATTCCTACTTTCCTTCAATATTCATTTTAAGAGATACATGATTCACTTTTTTGTATGTGTGTGGAAGCCTTCTCTGATCTCCTTGAGATAAATCCCCCTAGTAGAGGCCTGCATAATATGTATTTTTTATTCCTACCCTTTGACACAATGTAATTGAACTTTTAGTTATGGAACTTTCTGATTAATGACTCTTCTATCATTACACTATAAACTCCAAGAAAGCTGGGGTTATTGTAAATGGTAGCTTAGCATATAATGTGATACAATACTGGTTGAACAAAATTAAATAACTATGGCCTCAATGAAAGAGAATTAATGTTTTGAATTTTATGCTATTCTCAAAATAAATCTCCAGCCTCTCTGTGCTCCCCTTAAAGGATGGTACCCATTAAACATGTTAAAATGGAAGTGACATGGCCAGTACAAAGTGCAACATGAGCCTCTTTCCTTGTAAGAATACCTATTTACTGGTAGCTAAACCATACCATGCAGTGAGCTTACTCCCAACCATATCTCATATTTATGTGATTCTACTTTTGTTTTTTTCCCTTGGCCCAATATGCCGTTTCACCAAGATTTTGTCCTCATTGGGATATTAACTTTTATTCTCATGGATTCAAGTCACAGTAGCTGATGATTCCCACCAGTCCTTACCATGTTTCTGATCTTCAGAACTATACATATCAGTCATACCAAATATATTTAAATTTTTTATTTGTGTAAGTAAAGAGTCCTGAATTATACTTCTTTTAAAAATTGGCTATAATTGTTTTTGTGTGTTCTGGCTTATTTTACCATGTCATTGTCTATTATGGACAGAACTGGGTCCTTCCCCCACCCCCACAAATTCATATGTTGAAGTCCAAACACCAGGTAAGTACCTCAAAGTATGACTTTATTTTGAGATAGGGGCCTTTAAAGAAGTAATATAGTCAAAATGAACACTCTTCACTAATTCAATCTGACTGATGTCCTTATAAGAGGAAATTAAGACATGCAGAGAGATTCCAAGGGCATTCCTGCACAGAGGGAATACTGGGAAGAAGCAACAAGAGAATGGCCCTCTGCAAGCCAAGGAAAGAGACCTCAGAGAAAATACCCTAGTAAATACTTTGATTTTGGGCTTTCAGCCCACAGAACTGTGAGAAAAAAATCACTGTTGTTGAAGCCACCTATATTTTGGTATGGTGTTATGGCAGTCCTAGAAAACTAACACCTTGTCCATCTGCTAACTCAGAAAGAAACCCAAAGGTTCTCTCCAATTATTTAGTTATTTCTTCATCTACTTCATCTCATTAGCCACAAAGTACTCCTTATTCCACCACACAAAGCCTTTGGGCTCTGCCTGTCTCTGTGCCCCCATGTCATGTTTTACTTGAATTACCAAGACACAGCTCATCCCAACTATTTCGCAGAAGATATTCCCAATACAACTATCCCTCAACCCTAGGTCATCTTTCAAAACTTCACTAATAATCATTTTTGTAAAATGGAACTTTTCTTTTTTTTTAACACAATGACTATATTTATTATTTTATCACTACATTAGAAATGAAAATAAACTGAGAAGTTGCAAATGCATGCCACTTCATAAATATTGTGGAACAAGAGATACATCCACTGTAGAAAGTTAAAAGTGGCTTAACTTTTGGGGATGCAAAGACTACACAAACAAAGGTCATCAATGGTAATATTATTGACCGCACCTGCCAGATGGAATGTATGTATCAATGGAAAATTTTAAAAAGGGACCATTGGCTGGGAATACAGGTGGGAAGAAATCAGAAGATGCCTAAAATCTCTACAAACACATAGGTTTATAAAAAACAAGCCCCAAACTAAGACACTTAAGCAATGTTGAAATTTGATGTTGGGAGGAGATCCCCATTTTACGATGTTTGAACACACTCTTTCTCTTGTTGGATAGTTTCCTGTGAAGGGAGAGTATTTTTTTCTTCAGTATTGGTTTTCTTCAGTTTTGACCTGTCAAACTTCTCCACTTCAGACAAGTCTGGCTTATCACTCATCTTGACTAAAAGAAAGACTGATGGCTTGAAGACGGGTGGAAGGCCAACGGTTGGACCAACGCCACTCCACACACAGGACGACGTTAGCCTTCCCGCGCGGAACCCTTAAAATGGAACTTTTCGATCCTTCCCCCACTTAAAAGTTTTAATCAGTAATATTTTATTTTAAAAATCTCCTTTGACTATTTTCTCATTTATCAGAGAAAGAAAATTGGTCCCAGTCTTTTTTGAAGTCTCATCTTCTGCCCCTTTCAAGCTCCTTCTCACATCAGACTCCAATTTTAGAAACTGCCCATTGCACAAAGGTCCCCAAAATGTCACACTTCATGTGACCAAGGTTTTGCTCACACCTTCTGTCATAGTTTGATTCCCCTAGAAATGCCACTATATATGTTTTATAGTTTCCTGCTCTTTAGCTAATTGGGCTTTTGCTTCATGGCTTTCCATAAAAAGTTCCATATTTCTTTTATAGAATACTCAGTTCTCTGAGATGTAACTGTTCTTGCATACCTTTCTCTACAACTAATCTCTGAGCTCCTAAGAAACAGGACACAGCGTTGTTCTTTGTTATTTTCTCAGATCCCTAATATAGTAGCTGTAGGATGGAGTTAACTTAAATATCTTATCCAACAAAGAAAATAGGAACAAAAATTATATTGAGTAAAATGATTTTCTCAGAGTACTCACATTGGTGGGAAGTGGACATTTCATTTTTTTATTTTAATAGGTTGGCATGGATTTGTTTTTATTTTAAAGATTTTATTTATTTGACAGAGAGAGAGCACAAGTAGGCAGAGCAGCTGGCAGAGGGAGAGGGAGAAGCAGGTTCCCTGCTGAGTAGGGAGCCCAACGCAGGGCTCGACCCCATGACACCGGGATCATGACCTGAGCTGAAGGCAGCCGATTAACCGACTGAGCCACCCAGGTGCCCCAGAAGTGGGCATTTTAACTCCTGGCCCTTTATTACCAATGGCAGGCTGGGTTCAAACATTATATTAAGCAATACTAAAGAGCTGTACAAAGGATGAGTAATATAATTGGTCCAATTATATTTATTATCATGTAGTTCTTTGTTTAAAAACTTTCCAATATGCTATGGTTGAAAACTGTTCACAGCACACAGAAAGTAAAGCCAGCTGTGTGCAAGCCCTCACAGACAGGAACTGTGTTGCTCAATGCCAGCCGCAATGACACTGCAAAGCAATACAATCTCAAAAATTTCAGTGGCTTGCAACAAGTTATGTAAGTGTCTGCGGGTTTCACATGGTGGCTCTTCTCCAGGTTGTACATCAAGGTGAGGGTTAATGAAAATGTCTTTCATTCTGGATCTAGGCTAAAGCAAAGGTCCTTTCATATTCCAGTAGTCCACTGAAGTCACATGGTCAAACCAGAATCAATACAATCTAACACCAAGGGCTCTGACATTCACAGTGCATTGAAAAATGGTAATATGCCTGCACTCCTAGTTTCACTGTAATTGGGCCTGAAGGCTTCCTAATGCACAGCCTTTCACCATAAATATAGTTAAAATATTATTAAGCTGTGTGAATTAAAAACAAGAAGAAAAAGAAATACATTGCTTTTTTCTGGTTAAATTCTTTAACTTAGGAAACCTAAGGAGAAAGTCTAATAAAACTTGAGGTTGATGAACTGTGCATAACACTGTATGTATTACTAACGTTTGGTGAGGAGTAAGAATATGGCAGGTTTTACTCATACATAGCTTGAAGAATTTGACTTTTTAACTAGTCAGAATTATCTTGACAGCAATGGTCCACATACAAGAATTGTGTTTCTGCATACAGAGAGCCATGTCTATAACAAAATGAACACATCATCACAATACTTCTTTGTGCAGGGAACATAATTAAAAATATACACAAATCAGGGGCACCTGGGCAGCTCCGTGTTTTAACCATTCAACTCTTGATTTCAGCTCAGGTCATGATCTCAGGGTACTGAGATGGAGCCCCACCAATCTTGAGATTCTCTCTCTCCCTTTCCTTCTGCCCCTCCCCCAACTCACTCACTCTCTCAAAAAAAAAAAAATACATACAAATCAACTTTTATTTAAATAAGGGAAAGAGCTTATAGCACTAAACCAAACATTACATCTTGCTAATATGTTTTTTCCACACTATTGTAAAATCAAATGAGACATGTTGTTTGTAGTCAAAACCTTAGCCCACATACCAAATCAGTTAGGAAATGGAGGCTGGCCCGAGCCACCTTGCAAATGGAATCCCATGTCTGCACTAAGCACATGACTTGCACTTTAGTATACTGGAAAATGAATTTTAATGATCAGAAATACCTCATTAGGTATTATTCAAAATGTCAGATATTGTGTGATTTTTCCAGAGGTAAATTGATTACATTAGTCTGAATATGAACCATAAAAATCATTTATAATGACTATTTTTTGTTTATGTAATCTCTGATATTTTCTTAAGATGAACAGTATCTAAAATACTGAGAAAACAGCCCAACATTTAGATATACGGCCCATTTCAGTGAGTCAAATAAAGGAGTAGAAGCAGCAAAATGACTTTTTAAAATTGCTTTAAAATATGGAAGTTCTTATGAATATTATGTTCATTCTGATCTTGTATAGAATTGCACAAGTCTATGGAATCTGCACAAATCTAAACAGAGTAATGCAATCCAAGAAATGTTTTGTAAGAAAATGTGTCAATTACACAGGAGGAAGATCAATACTATGGAGCTATATAGCAGATCATTTTTTTCCTATTTATAAATTTAAAAATGTTTCAAATAGGAGCAACAGAGTAGACTGACAGAGATATGTACTTTTAAAGATGGGAATTTGTTCAAATAAGCCCCTGGAGTGTTAGCAAATAATTATTTTACTTAATATGGCTTATTTTATTGATGTTCATAAAATTGCTCTTGCTCTTCCTTAAAGATCACCTCTGTGCTAATTAATTTGGTGGCTCAATTCACCAAATGATATTATTCAATTTTGGGTCTGATTTGGATTATTGAGGGAAATGAAGTGAAAGGGAAGTTGAAAGCAATAGGAAAAAATTGGCTTCATGCAACAACTAGGAGCACATTAGGGGGGAGAATTGTTAAGTACTGCCACTAAGAATGTTTAAAAATAAATACAAAGAAATTTAAGTTTTTAGAATTAAAAAAATAAGATATTGGAACTGATTATTTGATAGAACAAGAGAGAGGGAGACAGAATTTTAAGTTTTATAAACATGGTGATTTAAAGGAGAAAGATGAAATGTGGATAGAGTCAAGTTATTCAGGAATAAAAAGAAAAGAGTGGGGCGCCTGGGTGGCCCAGTCAGTTAAGCATCTGCCTTTGGCTCAGGTCATGATCTCGGGGTCCCGGGATCCAGCCCTGCATCGGGCTCCCTGCTCAATGCAGAGCCTGTTTCTCCGTCCTCTCCCCACTTGTGCTCTCTCTCGCTATCTCTGTCTCTCTCTCTCAAATAAATAAATAAAATCTTAACAAAAAAAAGAAAGAAAAAAGAAAAAGGGGCACCTGGGTGGCTCAGTTGTTGACCACCTGCCTTCGGCTCAGGTCATGATCCCAGGGTCCTGGGATCGAGCCCCGCATCGGGCTCCCCACAAGCCTGCTTCTCCTTCTTCCACTCCCCCTGCTTGTGTTCCCTCTCTCACTGTGTCTCTCTCTGTCAAATAAATAAATAAAATATTTAAAGAAAAAAAGAAAACAGAAAGGAAGGAAAACATATGAAGTTACAGATACAGAGAAAAATAGAGAAGGCAGGAAGGAAGGCAAAACCAGTCCAAGGGTGCTGGGAGGGTGCTGGCTTGCTACTGGACTGAGGCAAATATATGGGAATGGGATTTTTGTCACTTTTACCTCTTAACCTGGGCTACTATAATATTATAGTGGTAAAACTTTGCCTATGATCTTTGAACTTTGAAATTATGTATAACCCAAAGCCATTTTCCTATTTCAGTAACTTTAGAAGTTCATGTTCTTGTACAAGTTATTTCAGTAACTTGAAACATAATTTCGTGAGATTTTAGATGTTCTGTATAAACAAAAATTATTTTTTGCATGTTGGACCTTTAAAACTCTGTCCATTGATAAAGTTAGAGAAATGACACTTGGCTTACTTATAAAACCTTCCTTGTAACCTTGTAATTTTGCTGGAAAGTTAACATCACCTACACTTACTTGTCCTTAGATGTGAATAAAACTTCCCCAAAGAACATTTGAGATGAGAGGCTCTACACCCTAGCCTGGATTCTTTCCAGCTCCTCTGAGCAGATCATGGGAAGAAATTGTGTTTGGGGGGCATTGATCTGAATGCATCAAACTCACTGGATAATATGTGGATTCTGTTTCCCGTTAACCTGCCTATGTTTCCTGGGATCTTTATCACTGAAGTCACTGACATAATCTGCTCATGGTAGTTGTTCTTAATTTTTTTGGTTTTGTATTTTTGAGCAGAGGCTACAGTAATTCTATCCACAGAAATTTTCAAAGTCAGCATAGAAAAATGCCCAACCCACAGGCTTAGGTATACTTCATGTTTTAATTTAATCCTGATATCCCACCAAATTTTCCCAATTTCCCCTCTTAATCCTAATTAATAGGTTTTTGTGGAGATGGCTTTTCTCCTTTCTGAAGACCTCAGCTTTTGGGGTGCCTGGATGGCTCAGTCATTCAGTGTCTGCCTTTAGCTCAGGTCTTGGTCCCAGGGTCCTGGGACCGAGCCCCACATGGGGCTCCCTGCTTGGCAGGAAGACTGCTTCTCCCTCTCCCACTCCCCTTGCTTGTGTTCTCTCTCTCACTGTGTCTCTCTCTGTCAAATAAATAAATAAAATCTTTAAAAAATTTTAAAAAAGACCTCAGCTTTCTGAATCTGCCTGCTGGCAATCTCTTTCCCTGGAACTGGATTCCCAGCAGCATTTCTAACTTCACTGGCTTGTAACATGCAGTGGATGAAGGGCTACTCAGGAATGCTACTTGGGTATGCCGAATGGGCTTAACGATTGCCCCTTGGGAAGCAGCGCGACCTCTGGCAATAGATGCCAATTCTACCTTGAACCTTCCTATGCTCACCTCAGCACCATCTCACGCCCTACAGCAACGATTCTTAAACTATTGGTGGTAAAAGATCTGTCCCCCACCCCTAAACATCAATTGGTCATGTATGAGTAATTTCTGTAGAACAAGACAAAATTACTATTAAAATGAAAGACAAAACTATAGAAAATACAAGTCCATGGTTTTTATTAGTAGATTCATTTTATAAGTTTTTGTGTCAAAATGCTGTAAAAACATGTAAATCTTTAAATATCTGTGGTTCAGCAATTGTTTATGGATGCAACTTTGAGTAGGAATGCTGATACAAGCTGGTAGGGCTCTGACTAAAAATGTACTTATTTGAAACACAGAGTTGGAATTCAGTCATGCAACTGGTATTTAAAATTAAAATTTAAAACAATTTCAGAGAAAGACATGTATCATATGACCTCACTCATATGAGGAATTCTTAATCTCAGGAAACAAACTGAGGGTTGCTGGAGTGGTGGGGGGTAGGAGGGATGGGGTGGCTGGTGATAGACATTGGGGAGGGTATGTGCTATGGTGAGCGCTGTGAATTGTGTAAGACTGTTGAATCACAGATCTGTACTTCTGAAACAAATAATGCAATATATGTTAAAAAAAAAAGAAGAAGAAGATAGCAGGAAAGGAAGAATGAAGGGGGGGATCGGAGGGGGAGATGAACCATGAGAGACTATGGACTCTGAGAAACAAACAGGGTTCTAGAGGGAAGAGGAATGGGGGGATGGGTAAGCCTGGTGATGGGTATTAAAGAGGGCACGTTCTGCATGGAGCACTGGGTGTTATACGCAAACAATGAATCATGGAACACTACATCAAAAACTAATGATGTAATGTATGGTGATTAACATAACATAATAAAATAAAAAACCAAGAAAACACAATTTTTTAAACAAAGGCATTTAATTCAACAAGTTTATATTGGATTCTGTGGACCTTTTGCTTGGTTAGCTTATTTGGTATGATTTTATGTGGCATTTTGTTCTTTTAAGCATATCTGCATGTGTATTTGAAACGTCCACTTTTATGTATGAACACAAATGGGCAGTATAGCTAGAACAGGTTCAGGCAAACACAGTGTGCTTTCCACTTTACAAACCACGGGCAATACCATGTCTATAAGAAACTGGTCCTCCTTGTACCCAATGTGCCCATGTTCTCTGTGATCTAATCTTCGCTTGCAGACTTCCCTACTTATGTCTAATACCTGCAGCTCTATTCTTGGCCTCCTTATAACAACCTTTTTAGCACAAGGGGTTTGAGGAAAACTTTCTCCATAAAATATAAATGAGTAATAATTACAGATAAAAATTTTTAGGTTCTTGCTCTATGTCAGCTATAATTATATCCACTTACTCAATTTATCTTTATAACAACACATGTCAGTCATATGAAGGAATGAAGATTTTTTTTTTAAGGGAAGTTAAATAACATGTACAAGGTTGCAAACTCAGAAGTGGCTGACCTAGGACTTGAGTAGCAAGCTTTATGGACAGATTTTATGACCCCGCCACTGATATACCAGTATGTTGTATTTCCCAGGCCTATCTGTGCATTTAGAGAAGACAGAATCTTAGCAAAAATAATAATATAAAGGCTTATTACTAAATACCTTTATTTCAAACATAGAAACATAACTCAAATTCATATTTAAGAAGACAAAAATAAATAAATAAAAGGAAAAACTAGCTTAGGATGTAACTGGATCCAGGATATAAATGTTAATATCAGGGCTCTACTGATTTCCCTGGTTTTTCTTTCCTGTCTTATGGTTTCTATCACAGAGGGGAGTGCTTCAAGGAACTGTATCCTTTCATTTCTCATAAAACGTAATTACATTGCATTTCTTAAATTTAATAACAACTTCAAGAACATCCTAGGTATGACTTGACCTAGAACAGATTATATCACCATTTCTGCATTACCCACTGAGAGTCAGAGATGAGAAATTCTGATTGGCTGGATCTGAGTCATATAATTCCCTTCACTCTGAACCTGCTTTCAGTGCCCTGGGAAGCATTCAGGCAGTCAATATCATTTTTTGTAGAAGATGTTCATTACCAAGAAGAACTGTTATCTATATGGAGTTATGTTTTTCAACATATAATATATTGCATACCAAACAGCTTTAATATTAACTAGACACTCCAAGGAAAATCAGGTAATAAAGGATGGTTAATGGAACATAAGACCACCAGATTCATAATGCATAATCTTTCTAATATGCTATAAAGAGAACCCCTTGCTCAAAACTAATTCTGCTTTTTTAAAATATATTTTAGAGCAGAGATTGACAAACCATGGCCTTCAAGCCAAATCTAACCCACCAACTATTTTGTGAATAAAATATTATTAGAACCCACCACATCTGTTTACATAAGCCATATGTATGGCTTTTTTCTACTCTTCAAAAGCAGAATTGAACAGTTTTACGACAAACTATAGTACCCACAGAACCTAAAATATATCCTGTCTGGCCTTTTATAGAAAAAAAAGTTTGATGTCTTCTGCTTATGAAACAAGTTAAAAAAAAAGTTAAATTATAAGAATTTTTGGGAGAGGCTTAAACATACAGCAAATATTAGGATTTCAGTGACAGGGCCCTATTTAATGTAGAAAAAACTGTATCAGACATCCACTATGATCTACTGCCATTGTACATCCAAATAAACTATCCTTTTCCTTCATTCATGCTCTCCGGCCATCGTGTGACAATGATTTAACGTCCATAAAGTTCCACCCACAGATTAGAAGCTGCTCATTGTACAGTTAGAGCTATTTCAGTCTTCCTTACAGTTAAAATTTTCACAGTTAGTTTCTTAACAGGCATCCTGGTGGTACATTTTTTAAAAAAGAATCCTGAAGGGAACAAAATCTGAATATCATTTTTATGTTGATTACACAATGTCCAATAATTATAAGCAAAACAAATTGAACTTTATTACACAACATGAAAAGTGTTAGTGGTGGTTGCTAGAGCAGAAAAAGTGAACTGATTGGAGAAAGTGGAAAAAATGAAGAAGGAAACTAGCATTTAACGATTGCCTGCTCTGTGTCAGGCACTTTTTATGGCATGTAATTTATTTTTCACAGTTGCTTAGCAATAGAAGACATTTTCTTTCTTTTTCTGAAAATAAGAAAACTGAGATTCATAAACATTAAGTTACATGTCACAATGGTAAGTGTTGAGCTGGGCCATGTCAGAACAAAGCTCTACTTTCTCCATGACTGTAATCTGGGAAATGTAGTGCTCAATTTCCTTCACCTTATGGGTCAGGACAAAGAAAAAAAAAAAAAAAACACAAGCAAAGAAACCCAAAAAACAGGCAGACTAAGTGTTTGCCCTTTTTGAACAAATATCCCACCTCCCAGGAAGCTGCTTTTAGATCTCATTAGACAATAGAGGTTCAATGCCACCTAAGTTTGCTAAGTATGTAACGCACAAAAGTGGCTGCTGTTCCATGTATTGAAAACAACGAATGACAAATACGACAGTATTGTAATAGTTATGTTTAAGTACTTGGCGTGTACCATCCATTAAGAGTCATGTATTAGTATTAGGCACTTGCTTAGTGAGATGTTTTATGTACCTAATGTTCATTTAATCCTGCAAATAACAATGAAACAGAGTCTGAGAGAAAACTGAGTGACTTGCTTATGGTAAAAAGTACCTGGTAAGCAGCTAGTAAGAGGCTAAATTGTGTGCCTTTGTCTCTGAAACACTATGTTACACTGCTTTACCTGTGCAGGCTTTTCAAGGAATGTATTCATTTATTGAAAAATATATATTCAGTGCAAACTGTGCACCCTGTGGAAAACAGTATGGAAAATTAAAAACAGAACTACCATATGATTCAGTAATTGCACTACTGGGTATTACCCCCAAAATACAGAACAGTAATTGAAAATATATATGCACCCCTATATTCATTACATCGTTATTTATAATAGCTAAAGTATGGAAGAAACTCTAGTGCCCATGGATAAATGAATGGATAAAGAAGATGTGGTATATACACATAAAATATATTATCATTCAGCCATAAAAAAGAAATCTTGCCATTTGCAACAACATGGATGGATCTAGAGGGTATGCTAAGTGAAATAAGTCAGAGAAAGAGAAATACCATATAATTTCACTCTTATGTGGAATTTAAGAAACAAAACAAAGAAAAAAATTACAAACCAAAAAACACACTCTTAACTGCAGAGAATAAACTGGTGGTTACCAGAAGGGAGGGGGTTGGGGGATGGGTGAAATACGTGATGGGGATTAAGAGTATACTTATGGTGATGAGTACTGACTAAGGAATTGTTGAATTCTGTACATGAATACCATACACTGAGTTGTAGATCTGAAATGAATATAACACTGAACATTAACTATACTGGATTTAAAATTATATAATATATATTCAGTTTCTACTTTGGGCTGTGTGTTCCATTGATAATGGAGATATAACAGTGAGAATAAACAATTCTAAATTCCTGCCTTCAAGAAGTTCACTAATATATTTAGAAATTTAATGTGATAGCATCTGATAGGGTGGGGGGGATTCAGAGAAAGAACTTCATTTGCTCCTGAAATCATATATATGTATATACATATATATATATATATATATCACATATAGGTATGCACATACAACATATATATTAAAATATATTTATATATTTTATATGTACTATTATATAAATAAATAACATCTTTACAATTCAAGAAGGGAGGAAAACCACAACTCTAACAATTTAAATATTCAAATAGAAACTAATTTTAAAACACTGAAAAATGAAATCATTCAATGTACAGAAACCAAACTACACAGGAAGAAAATATTGATAATTATAGGTTTTTGGTCCCATTTTTCTCTTGCAGGCATTCCTGAGAGTGTAATTTGAGTATCTGGGTCATTGGAAGAATAGGAACCCTCATATCCCCTTACGTGGTCATGTCTCTAAATTAGATCTTGTAAGACATAACAAATAAATGTCTTTAAAGTATAACGGATGGAGAGCTGAAAAGATGGTGGATGAGTAGGGGACCCTATTCCAACTGGTCCCAGAATTGAGCTGGGGTATCTACCAGACCACTCTGAACCACCACAGAATCAGCCTGAAATATAAGAAGAAAGATCTGGATCTCTACAAACAGAATACTGCCAGTGGTTGGACTCGAGGTATGAAGCGGGGAGCCATGATTCCGTGGACAAATATGGGAAGATAAATGGAAATGGGAGGGAGCCATGGAGACCCTACACCACCGGTGAGCGAAAGCCTCCCTCGCTGGGGACCGGGCACACACTTGCAGACTGGTAGAGACAGGGAAAGGACTTTAGGGCAGCCCCTCTGACGGAAACCTGGAACGGCAGACCACGCGTGGGAACTGGGGGCAGTTGGCGGTTTTAGAAGCACAAAGGGCAGAGAGTTGCCGGACGTGGAGGTGAGGACTGGGAGTACTGCTGAGGGGCGTACAACCCAGGACGCTGCAGTTTATACCAGCACAGACAGAAACAGAGATAGTGCGGCCTGGAGAGCTCACTGAAGAACAGACTGCAATGTCTCTGCTCTGAGGCAGAGGGTTAGAAACGATCTCTTCTGCTCTCACTCTCGGAAGAGATGGGGAAAGCCACCAGGGAAAGCCACCAGAGAATAAAAGCCCCCCCCCCCAAAATCGGTTTTCACTGAGCCCATCCCCTGCCACAGGGGGCAGGGCAACTCTGCCCAAACAAGGTTCCCTGAGTAGCAGTGGGGCAGGCCCCTCCCCCAGAAGACAGGCTGAGAGAACAAAAGGCCAGCAACCCTAAGGTCCCTATAAG
The DNA here is from genome assembly GCF_009762305.2 of Zalophus californianus. NCBI lineage: Eukaryota > Metazoa > Chordata > Mammalia > Carnivora > Otariidae > Zalophus > Zalophus californianus. The sequence continues at coordinate 42,322,767 of NC_045602.1, forward strand.
ACAGGTGCATCTTGCTTGGGTTGTGGTCAATAATTTGGACTCTACATTCCCTCAACCACCCCTCAACAGAATGACTAGCAGGAGGAACCCCCAAAATAGGAAAGACTCAGAGACTCTGACTTCTGCCACAGATTTACAAATGGATACAGATATAACCAAGATGTCGGAGATGGAATTCAGGGTAGCAATTGTGAAGACAATAGCTAGAATGGAGAAATTGATTAATGGCAACATAGAGTCTCTAAGGGCAGAAATGAAAGTTGAATTGGCAGAACTTAAAAATGCTATCAATGAGATCCAATCTAAATCTAAAGCTAGGGTAAGCAAGGGAGAAAAACGAATTAGTGACCTAGAAGACCAATTAATAGACAAAAAGAGAAAAGAGGAGGCCAGGGAAAAACAACTCAGAATCCATGAAAATAGAATTAGAGAAATAAGTGACACCATCAAATGTTCCAATGTCAGAATTAGGGTGATCCCTGAGGGGGTGGAGAGAGAGAGAGGACTAGAAACTATATTTGAGCAAATCATAGCTGAGAACTTCCCTAATCTGGGGAATGAAACTAACATTCGTGTCCCAGAGGCAGAGAGGACCCCTCCCAAAATCAAGGAAAACAGGCCAACGCCCCGGCATGTAATACTAAAACTCACAAATCTTAGAACCAAGGAAACCATCTTAAGGGCAGTTAGGGGGAAGACATTCCTTACATACAGAGGAAGGAACATGAGAATAACATCAGTCCTATCCACAGAGACCTGGCAAGCCAGAAAGGGCTGGTAAGACATATTCAGGGTACTACATGAGAAGAATATTTATCTGGCAAGGCTGTCATTTAGAACGGATGGAGAGATGCAGAGCTTCAAAGACTGGCAGAAATGGAAAGAATCTGTGACCACTAAGCCGGCCCTGCAAGAAATTTTAAGGGGAGTTCTATAAAAGGAGAAAGACCCCAAGAGTGATACAGAACAGAGATTTACAGAGACAATCTATAGAAACAAGGTCTTCACAGGCAACATGATGACAATGAATTCATATCTTTCAATAATCATTCTCAACGTGAACGGTCTAAATGCTTCCATAAAATGGCACAGGGTTGTAGACTGGATAAAAAGATAGGACCCATCCATATGCTGTCTACAAGAGACTCATTTTGAACCTAAAGCTACATCCAGACTGAAAGTGAAGGGATAGAGATCCATCTTCCATGCCAATGGACCTCAAAAGAAAGCCGAGGTAGCAATTTTTATATCAGACAAATTAGATTTTAAACTAAAGACTGTAGTTAGAGACACAGAAGGACACTATATCATTCTTAAAGGGTCTATCCAACAAGAATATCTAACAATTGTAAATATCTACACCCCCAACATGGTAGCAGCCATCTACATAAACCAACTGTTAACCAAAATAAAGAGTCATATTGATAACAATACGTTAATTGTAGAAGAGCTCAATACTCCACTCTCAGCAATAGACAGATCATCTAAGCAGAAAATCAATAAAAAAACAAAGCTTTGAATGACACACTGGACCAGATGGACCTCATAGATATATACAGAACATTTCACCCTAAAACAACAGAATACTCATTCTTCTCGAGTGCACATGGAACTTTCTCCAGAATAGCCCACACACTGGGTCACAAATCAGGTCTCAACTGATACCAAAAGACTGAGATTATTCCTTGCATATTCTCAGACCATAATGCTTCAAAACTGGAACTCAATTACAAGAAAAAAATTGGCAGAAATTCAAACACTTGGAAGCTAAAGACCACTCTGCTCAAGAATGTTTGAGTCAACCAGGAAATCAAAGAAGAACTTAAACAATTCATGGAAACCAATAAGAAAGAAAACACATCAGTCCAAAACCTATGGGATACTGCAAAGGAGGTCCTAAGGGGGAAATACAGAACCATCCAAGCCTCACTCAAAATAATAGAAAAATCCCGAATTCACCAACTAACTTTACACCTTAAAAAACTAGAGAAAAAGCAACAAATGATGCCTTAGCCACGCAAGTTTAGAGGAGATATCAATGAATTAGAAACCAGAAACACAGTAGATCAGATCAATGAAACCAGAAGCTGGTTCTTTGAAAGAATTAATAAAATCGATAAACCACTGGCCAGACTTATCCAAAAGAAAAGAGAAAGGACCCAAAGTAATAAAATTATGAATGAAAGGGGAGAGAGATCATGATCAACACCAAGGAAATAGAAACAATTATTAGAAATTATTATCAACAACTATGCCAATAAATTGAGCAATGTGGAAGGAATGGATGCCTTCCTGGAAACCTATAAACTGCCAAGACTGAAACAGGAAGAAATTGACAACCTGAATAGGCCAATAACTAGTAACGAGAATAAAACAGTGATCAAAATCCTCCCAAAAAACCGGGGTGCCTGGGTGGCTCAGTTGGTTAAACGACTGCCTTTGGCTTAGGTCATAATCCTGGAGTCCCGGGATCGAGTCCGGCATCGGGCTCCCTGCTCAGCAGGGAGTCTGCTTCTCCCTCTGACCCTCCCCGCTTCATGTGCTCTCTCTTTCTCTCATTCTTTCTCTCAAATAAATAAATAAAATCTTTAAAAAAATATCCTCCCAAAAAACAAGAGTCCAGGGCCTGATGGATTCCCTGGGGAATTCTACCAAACATTCAAAGAAGAAATAATACCTATTCTCCTGAAGCTGTTTCAAAAAAATAGAAACAGAAGGAAAGCTTTCAGACTCATTCTATGAGGCCAGCATTACCTTAATCCCCAAACCAGGCAAAGACCCCATCAAAAAGGAGAATTTCAGACCGATATCCCTGACAAATATGGATTCCAGAATTCTCAACAAAATCCTAGCTAGTAGGATCCAACAATACATTAAAAGGATCATCCACCATGACCAAGTGGGATTTCCCCCCGGGAATTCAAGGGTGGTTCAACATTCGCAGATCAATCAATGTGATAGAACACATTAATAAGAGGAGAGAGAAGAACCATATGGTCCTCTCAATTGTTGCAGAAAAAGCATTTGTCAAAATACTGCATCCTTTCCTGACTAAAACTCTTCAGAGTATAGGGATTGGGGGAACAGTCCTCAAGATCATAAAATCCATCTATGAAAAACCCACAGCATATATCATCCTCAATGTGGAAAAGATGAGAGCCTTTCCCTTAAGATCAAGAACACGACAAGGATGCACACTCTTGCCACTATTGTTCAACATAGTACTAGAAGTTCTAGCAACATCAATCAGACAATAAAAAGAAATAAAATGTATTCAAATTGGCCAAGAAGTCAAACTCTCTCTTCACAGATGACAGATACTTTATGTGGAAAATCCAAAATTCTCCATCCCTAAATTACTAAAACTCATACAGCAATTCAATAATGTGGCAAGATACAAATCAATGCACAGAAATCAGTTGTTTTCTTATACACTAACAATGCAACTGTAGAAAGAGAAATTAGAGAAACAATTCCAATTACAATAGCACCAAAACCCACAAGATACTTCAGAATAAACCTAACCAAAGAGGTAAAGGACCTATACTCTAGGAACTACAGAACACTCATGAAAGAAATTGAAGAAGACACAAAAAGATGGCAAAACATTCCATGCTCATGGATCAGAAGAATAAACATTGTTAAAATGTCTATGCTATCCAGAGCAATGTATACCTTCAACGCCATTCCGATCAAAATTCCAATGACAGTTTTCAAAGTGTTGGAACAAACAATCCTAAAATTTATATGGAATCAGAAAAGACTCCAAATCACCAAGGAAATGTTGAAAAAGAAAAACGAAGTTGGGGGCATCACGTTGCCGGATTTCAAGCTATATTACAAAGCAGTGATCACCAAGACAGTATGGTATTGGCACAAAAACAGATATATAGACCAATGGGACAGAATAGAGAGCCCAGATATGGACCCTCAACTCTATGGTCAAATAATCTTTGACAAAGCAGGAAAAAATATGCAATGGATTTCCTGAAGAGACAGTCTCTTCAATAAATGGTGCTGGGAAAATTGGACAGCCACATGCAGAAGAATGAAACTCGACCATTCTCTAACACCATTCACAAAGATAAACTCAGAGTGGATGAAAGACCTCAATATTATCCTTGTTTATGTCTGGGCTCTCTATTCTGTTCCACTGACTGTGTGTCTATTTTTATGCCAGCACCATAATGTTTTAATTACTATAGCTTTGTAGTATATCTTGAAATCTGGAATTAGGATACCCCAGTTTTGTTCTTCTTTGTCAAGACTGCTTTGGCTCTTCAGGGTGTTTTGTGGTTCCATACACATTTAGGATCATTTGTTCTAGTTCTTTGAAAAAATGCTGTTGGCATTTTGATAGAGATTTCATTGTATCTGTATATTGCTTTGGGTAGGATAGTCATTTTAACAATATTTGTTCTTCCAACCCATGAGCATGGGATATCTTTCCATTTGTTTGTGTCATCTTTAATTTCTTTCATCAGTGTTTAACAGGTTTCAGAGTACAGGCCTTTCACCTACTTGGTTAAGTTTATTCCTAAGTATTTTATTCTTTTTGGTACAATTGTAAATTAGAGTTTTCTTAATTTCTTTCTGCTGCTTCATTATTAGTGTATAGAAATGCAAGAGATTTCTGTATATTGATTTTTGTATCCTACAGCTTTTCTGAATTCATTTATCAGTTATAGCAGTTTTTTGGTGGAGTCTTTAGGGTTTTCTATATATAGTATCATGCCATCTGCAAATAGTTAGTTTTACCTCTTCCTTACTGATTTGGATACCTTTTATTTCTTATTCTTTCCTGATTACTATAATTGCTAACCTGAATTTTTAAATGATAATTTCTTTGCTTTCCTTATAGTTATACCACCTATATATGTATCACAGGGCAGTATCATTTATTTCCTAGCAGATTGCCTTTCTCAACAATTACTGCAACATTATTTCTTCTCCTAGCTGCTCTTCTACTGTACAATTTTTGCTACTCTATTATCAAAAGGCAATAGCTAATTCCCCTCCTGTAAATGTGGGCTAGCCTTCATAGCTCATATGTAATCAATGATGCTATGTGACTTCCCAGGTTTTGTGAGAAGTCTTGTAGCTGCAGCTTGGTCATTTTAAACATTTATCTCCAAATACACCCTCTTGGAATACTTCCTCTCACAATCCAGCACAACACTTTGAGAAGCCTAAGGCGATGAAAAGGGCAAGTGCTTTGCTACAAATGAGCTCAGCGTTAAAAGTATGCTGACCAAGTGTATGCCCAAGAGGTCCTGGTTCTAACAAGTAGTCCTACATCTTGGGAACTCCCTCAGTTTCAGGCAAACTAGAACAGTTGGTCAACTTATCTTTGATTCATGCCAGCCCAGACATCAAAAATTGAGCGAATAATCCTCTAGATGATTACAGCTGCAATCATCCAAATTACCCACAACTCTTCAAACCTTCTCAGCTGAAGCCTCAGACAGAGTGAAGCAGAAACAATTCATCCTCCCACACTTCTTCTGAATTACTGACTCACAGAATTTATGGGAATAATAAGCCAGTTTTTTATATCACTGAGTTTAGAGTACTTTGTTACACAGTAATACATAAGAAGAATATTTTAAACTGTTCTTAAAATTTTTATAAATAACATGATTTGCATTTTTTGTGCCTTCACTTTTTTCTTGCAGAAAAAGTAATTTAAAATTTGAAGATATAAAACAGAAATTTAAGAAAATTTTAAGAAATATACATATATATGCGGGACACTAAATAATCACAGAAGAGTTATTTATTCAAGAAGACATAAATATCTTAAATGTTTGTACACCCAACAACTGAATGTCTAAATAAAAGAGGCAAAATCCATTAGAACTGCAAGAAAGACAAATCCACAATTAACTTGGAGAATTCAACACGTCTCTCTTTCAGTAATGATACATCCAAAAGAAAGAAAATCAGTGACATAGTTGAACGAAATAACATAACTGATAAACTCGATCCAATTAACATATATAGAATGTTCTATTCAACAACAAAGTAATGCACATTTGTCAAGCTCACATGAACATTCACCAAGATAGATCACATATTGTATCATAAAACTCAACAAATTTGAGATAACAGAAATCACACAAAATATGCTCACAATCCACAATGATGTTAAACAAAAAATCAGTAATAGAAAAACAGCTGGAACCCCGATATTTGGAGATTAAATGAAACACTTTTTATAAATAGCACATGGATCAAACCAGAAGTATCAGAAGAAATTTTAAAATATTTTAAGTAAATGAAAATTTAAAACATAACAATATTTACAAGATGCAAGGAAAACAGTGATTAAATGAAATTTTAAAGCATTAAATGTATGTATTATAAAGGAAGGACCTAAAACAAAAATATTTTTTCAGTCGTTGTACACCACATAAATAAAAAGTTAAGCCTAAAGCTAGTAGAAAAAGTGAAACAATAAAATGTAAAGCAGAAATTTATGAAACTGAAAACAGTCAATTAAAGGAGAAAAGCAACAGAACCAAATCCTAGGTTTTTGTTTTGTTTTTTGTTTGTTTGTGTGAGAGTAATAAAAATAATAAAGTCCCCAGCCAGGCTAAACAAAAAATAGAGAAGAGAAAAATTACCAATATAATAATGAAAAGTCTTCATGACTGATTCCATGCATATTAAGATTATACTAACAGAATACTACAAATAACTTTAAGCCTATAATTTTGGTAACTTAGATGAGATCAACTACTTGACAAGCTATCAAAACTCACATAAGTAGAAACAGATATTCTGAATGTTTATGTATTTTAAGTAAATTAAATCAATAACAAATAACCTTCTGAAAGAAAAATCATCAGGCCCAGACGATTTTAAGTAGTGAATTCTCTCAATCATTTAATCAATCAATTTTCCACATTCTCTTCTAGAAAATAGAGGAACACTTCCCAATTCATTCAATGAGTCCAGCATTACCCTATTATTAAAACCAGATAAAGACATTAAAAAAAAGAGGAAGAACTGGCCAATATCTTTCATAAATACAGATAAAAATATCCTCAACTAAGTATCAGCAAGCCAAAATCTACAATTTAAAAACAATAATCATATATAATGGCAAATGGGAATTATTCTAGGTTTGCTAGAGTATTTCATCATTTAAAAATCAATGTAATACAGCATGTGCACAGATCATAGAAGAAATAAATGTATGATCATATTAACTGAAGCAGAAAGAACAGTTGACAAAATCCATCACCTATTTATGACCAAAAACTCTTAGCAATGTATGGATAGAGCCTAACATTCACAAATTGATAAATAACACCTATGAAAAACCTACCACTAAAATTTCATATTTAACTGTGAATAAAGGGACATTTTACCCCTAAGTTCAAGAACAAGAAAAGGATGTGCTCTTCCACCACCCTTTTCAATACTACACTGGATTTGTTAACTAAAGCAATCATAAAAGAAATGAAATGTATGTATCCTGGAAAATAAATAAAACTGATTTTATTCACAGAAGACAATATTATCTAAGTAGAAAATTCCAAGAATCAACATGAATAACCAACAACTTCTTAAAACCAGTAAGTGAATATAGCAATGCAGAATGCAAGAGTAATACAGAAAAATCGATTGCTTTCTTATGTATCAGTAATGAAAAATTGAAGAAGGAAAAGAAGGAAAAAAAGCACAGAGATAATGCTATTCACAATGGTTTCAAAAACAAGGATAAAATTAGGTATGAATCTAACAAAATATGTGGAGGAACTTATGCAAAAAGCCACAAAATGTTGATTCAGAAAAATTGTGCCAGGCTTTTTGTTTTAATTAATAAATTTCATATTTTAGAGCAGATCTAGGTTTAGAAAATAATTTAGCAGGAAAAACAAAGTTCCCATATACACCCTCAAACCCAAAGATTATTATTATTATTATTAACATCTTGTAGTAGTGTGGTATATTTATTACAATTAATGGCACCAATATCAATACATTATTATTACCTAACAGCCACAGTTTACATTAAAATTCACTCTGAGCTGTACATTTTGTGTGTTTTGACAAATGTATAATGACATGTGCTCACCATTACAGTATCACAGAGAATAGTTTCACTGCCCTAAGCATCCCCTGTGTTCCATGTATTCATCACTTCTTTCCTCTTTCTAACCCCTTGGCAACCACTGATATGTTTACTCTCTCTATAGCTTTGCCTTTACCAGAATGTCAAATAACTATAATCATACAACAATATGTAAACTTTCCAGATTAGCTTCTTTAACATAGCAATATGCATTTAAGGCACTGCTGAATTGAAGATTTTTTACATATTCTGCACTGTACTCTTACCAGGCATAGGATTCAAAATATTTTCTCTCACTCTGTGGGTTTCATTCTCTTGATTGCACACTTTACAGCTCAAAACTTTTTGTTTGATCAGGTCCAATCTATGTTTATATATGTATATATTTTCCCCCTTGATTGCTTGTGTTTTAGGTGCCATATCCATAAAACTGTTGCTTAATACAAGGTTACAAAGATTTATACCTGTTTTTCCTTATGAGAGTTTTATAATTTTATATATATTTATCTTAAATATCTTATATTTAGATCATTGGTCCTTTTTACTTAATTTTTTACCATGGTTATATACAGGGGCCCAGATTGATTCTTTTGCATGTGGATATTGAGTTGGCCAACCACCATTTACTGAAAAAACTGTTTTTTTCCCTACTGAATTGTCTTAGTCTTCTTGTCAAAAACATCAATCCACCCTACAAATATAGGTTTATTTGTGTATCCTCAATTCATTAATCTATATCCTTAATCTGTATGTCAGTGTTGATTACCATAGTTCTGAATAATATGTTTTGAATTTGGGAAGTGTGAGTTGTCCAATTTTGTTCTTTTCCAAATTTGTTTTCACTATTCTTGGTCTTTTGCATTTCCATATTAGTTTTAGGACCAGCTTGTCTATTTCTGCAAGAAGTCATTTAAAAACCTGAAATATAGCTCAATTTGGAGAGCACTACCAATAACAAACCTTCCATCTCATAAACAAAGGAAGGCTGTCCATTTATTTAGATCCTTTATCCCCCCATTTACTTAGAGCTTTAATTTTTTTCAAGAATGTTTTTATGTAGCTTTCAGGGTCTAAGTCTTAATTTATTTTATCAAATTCATTTCTAAGTACTTTTTTAATGGAATTGATTCTTTATTTTCCAACTATTAGCATATAAAAATACAGACTTTTCTATGTTGGCCTTGTATCCTACAATTTTGCTGACCTTCTTCATTAGCTCTAACAACTTCTTATTCCTTTGGATGTTCAATGAAGAAAATCAATTTAAGTGCAAATAATTTTACTACTTTTTCAATGTGGATGGCTTTTATTTTCTTGCCTAATTTCCCTGACTACAATCTGCAGTGCAATGTTACACAGTAGCAACAAGCACAGATATCTTTGTCTTCTTCCTGATCCTAAGAAGAAAACTTTCAATCTTTCACTATTTCAATATTAAGCTTGTTTTTAGCTGTGGATTTTTCATAGATGACCTTTACCAGATTGAAGTGGTTCCCTTCTATTCCTGTTTTATTTTTATCATGAAAGGGTGTTATGTCAAATGCTTCTTCTGTATCTTCTCATTTCATTTATTATATATATATTTTCTTAGTGATAAACTGGAGGATTACAATTAATATTGTAATTTATATAATTAGTTTGAATTAATAGCAACTTAAGTACAAGAGTACACAAACACTTGCTTTACATAGCACTGCCTTATATTGTTGTCATAAATTATATCTTCATACATTGTCTGTCCATTAACAGTGATTTATAATTACTGTCTCATTTGTCATGTGAATCATGTAGGGAAAAAAAGGAGGTAAAATCCAAAGACATACTGGATTAACATTTACCTATGCAATTACCTTTAATGGTGTTTTCCCATTTTATAGCTTTGAGCTACAGACTAGTGTTCTTTATTTCAACCTGAAGGACTACTTTATCATTTCTCACAGGGCAGGTCTAACAATGGACAGTTTCTCTTTATCTAGAAATGTCTTAATTTAGGATATATTTTAAAAGACAAACTTACTCAGATATAAAATCCTTGGTTGATGGGTTTTATTCTTTAAGCATTTTACATATTTTATATATGTTAGCACTGCCTCTGGCCTAGATGTTTTATGAACAGAAACTGGCTATTAATCTTGACGATTCCCTGTACAGACAAGTTACTTCTTCCTTGCTGCTTTCAACATACACTCTTTGTCTTTGGAATTCAACAATTTAATTATATGTAGCTGCAGATCTCTGAGTTTATCCCACTTGGATTTCGTTTAGCTTCTTCAGTGTATAGATTCATACATTTCACTAAATTTGAGAAGGCTTTTTTTTTTACTATTTCTCAAATATTATTTACCTATCTCTTCCCCTCTCCTCCTGAGACTCTCATTATGCATGCATTGGTATTCATGGTTGTGTCCACAGGTTTTCAGGTTCTACTCATTTTTCTTCATTATTTTTTTTCTATCACTCAGACTGGACAATTTCAGTTGACCTTTTTCAAATCCATCGATTCTTCCCTCTGCTTCCTCAAATCTGAATCCCTCTTCTGAATTTTTCATTTCAATTATTACACTTCTCTATGCCAGAATATCATTTTTATAATTCCTATTTCTTTAGTGATACTTTCTATTCAGAGAAACAGTATTGTCCTGTTTTTTTGGCTTTAAAGATTTTATTAATTTATTTGCCAGAGAGAGAGAGACAGCGCACGCACAAGCAAGGGGAGCAGCAGGCAGAGAAAGAAGCAGACTCCCTGCTGTGCAGGGAGCCTGATGTGGAACTCGATCCCAGAACCCTCGATCATGACCTGAGCCAAAGGCAGATGCTTAATCGACTGAGCCACCCAGGCATCTCTCCTGGTTTCTTTTTGTTCTTTGTGCACAGGGGATTCCTTTAGCTCTTTAACCATATTTAAGACAGTTTATTTGAAATGTTTCTCTAGTAAATTCAATATTTGGGCTTCCTCAAGGACTATTTTATTAATTTCTTTTTTCCTAAATATAGGTTAAACTATACTCTTTTCTTTTTGCATGCCTTGTTTTTGTTGTAAACTTGGACATTCTGAATATTGCGATGTAACAATCCTAAAAACCACAGTTTCCCTGGTCTCTGTGATTTGTTTTTCTGGTTTTTGTATTTGTGTAGTTTGTTTTGTTGTTGAACTAATTTTGAAAAGTCCGTATTCTTTGTCATGTGTGGCTCCAAATGTTCCTGTTCAATCAGCCTAGTGGTTTGTGGTTTCAATCAAACTAGTGATTTGACAGAGAGCTCCTTAGACATTTGGAACACCTCACCCCAACTCCCCCAACTCCCAAATAAAAACATTCTTGCATTCTTCAGATTGGCCCTGTATTGAGGCATTACTTCAGTACTTTGCCAAGTAGTTTACTTCTCTGTCTAAACCTTCATTTCTTTCATGGGTGTGACCTGAAGAGTGGCCACAGGTGATAACTTAGGGTCTTCTCTGGTCTCTGTCTCTCCTGAGCATGCATGCATTCAACCTTGGTGTGCATTTTGCCTCCAGATTCCCTGACAGGAGCTTTTAAAAATCTCTTATTTCTCTAGTATCTCCTTCCCTAGCTTCTTCCTTCCCGGCTTCCATTTCTTTTTATTATTGGTCTCAAGTTTTCTCTTTTGCCCTGTGCTTTAAACCAATGATTCCTGAGAAAGCTCTGGGACATATGAAACAAAAGTATAATCTTGAACTGATACTTCAGGGAGCCAAGAGAGTCAAAACACCCAATCACAAGTCTTTAAGAATGAGATCCCTATTTCTCCCACTGGTACCAGCAACCTCTACCAGGAATGAAGGTTACATTCATCAAAGCTGCTGCTGAGGTAGGGAATTAAAATAGTAAGTAAAAGTGCCATAGAACTCTCTTTGCAAAATTCAGTAGTTTTTCTTTCTCGTTAAGTGTTCTGTTGATTGTTCTAAGTTTTTATTAGATTTCAAAGTTTCTAAAAAGTTTATTCTGATTTTTTTTTTTTTGCAAGCTTATTCACTGCATCTCTGGAATGATGGAGTTCTGGAGTTTCTTACTCTGCCATATTCACTGACAGCACTCTAAACACCATTTTAATGATACTAATCAAGGCAGATAATTTCCCTTAGATCAGTCAGCAACTATGTCAGAAACAAAAAGACAAAAAGATTTCACAATGAATTCACCTTTTCTTACTTTCTGATTGATTGCTTTATCACTAATGGGTTTTTTTTCTGAGGCATTCTTATGCTCTTAATTATACTAATCAATTTTTAATATTTAATTTCCAACAGTAACAGTATACAATTCACAATTCTTTATAAAATTTTTCTCCTCATATACTTAATATTTTATAAAGACTGAAAAATATATGAGACATGATGTTTTAAAATTAAATAATTATGTTTCCTAATGCCAAATGAAAATAATTTAGATATGAAGGTAACACACAAACATTATTTTATTTTTATATTGAAAAACATTCACTATCTGCATAATCCTTTCCTGTTTTATAAAAGGAAAAAAAAGCTTTTTTATTAATGCTATCTTAATCATACATATAAAATGGTTTAGTGCCACATTTCAATCAATGGTGTCTATAGAAAGTATTGTAAAAGTAACTCTAGAATCACTACAATAACTGCCTTCATTAATGTAGTTTCTAATTTGGAATTTTACTTTGAATCAGGAACCAATCTCTCTTTTCATAACATAATCACCTATTCCTTCCATAAAATTATTTGAAAACTGAACACAATAGATTTTAATTGCACTGTTGTAATGATGGTTTACTAGGGGCCAATTATACACTGAGAGATCCACAGACAGAAGACTCAGTAAGAGTCTCAAGTCATATTTTCTAAAGAAAAAGTACCTCCAGGCTGATATCCAAGATCTGTAAAGAACTTCTCAAACTCAACACCCAAAAAACAAATATAATCAAGTCAAAAAAATGGGCAGACGGCATGAACAGACACCTCTCCAAAGAAGATATACAAATGGCTAACATACAAATGAAAAAATGTTCATCATCATTAGCCATCAGGGAAATTCAAATCAAAACCACATTGAGATACCACCTTACAGCAGTTAGAATGGCAAAAATTAACAAGGCAAGAAACAACACATGTTGGAGAGGATGTGAAGAAAGAGGAATCCGTATCTTACACTGTTGGTGGGAATGCAAGTTGGTACAGCCACTTTGGAAAACAGTGTGGAGGTTCCTCAAAAAGTTAAAAATAGAGCTACCCAATGACCCAGCAATTGCACTACTGCGTAGTTTGCATTTACCCCAAAGATGCAGATGTAGTGAAAAGAAGGGGCACATGCACCACAATGTTCATAGCAGCAATGTCCACAACAGCCAAACTCTGGAAGGAGCCGAGATGCCCTTCAACAGACGAATGAATAAAGGAGATGTGTCCATATATACAATGGAATATTACTCAGCCATCAGAAAGGATGAATACCTACCATTTGCATCGACATCGACTGAACTGGAGGGGATTATGCTAAGTGAAATAAGTCCAGCAGAGAAAGTCAATTATCATATGGTTTCACTCATATGTGGAACACAAGGAACAGCAAGGAGGACATTAGGAGAAGGAAGGGAAAAATGAAGGGGGGGGAATCAGAGGGGGAGACGAACCATGAGAGACTATGGACTGTGGGAAACAAACTGAGGGTTTCAGAGGGAAGGAAGGTGGGGGGGATGAATTATTCTGGTGATGGGTATTAAGGAGGGCATGTATTGCAATGAGCACTGGGTGTTATAGGCAAACAATGAACCATGGAACACTACATCAAAACCTAATGAAGTACTGTATGGTGACTAACATAACATAATAAAAAAAAAAGGAAAAAGAAAGGAAAAAAAAAGAAAAAGTACCTCCAAGTAATAAAAAATGTTTTATACTGGTGTAAGTAACAATCATAGGCAAAACAATGTTCTTTGCTTGAAGAATAAATTCATAGTCTGACTGCCCGCCAGTATGCACAACACTGTTACTACCTCCCAAAATTTTGTTTCATAACTTAATCCCTTGTTTCTTTTCATGAGAGACAAGAGAATGTATGGTAAAGATCGTGGGGTTTGAAGACCCGGACACAGGAGATCAAATTGTGACTCTGTCACATATTTCCTTAATCTTCCAACCCTTGATTCTTATAACCATTAAGGTGGAACTAAAAGTATCTTCCTTGCAGTTGTATTAAAGATAACTAAGTGAAATGCATAAAATGTTTATGAATAAAATGTCACAAAGGAGCAGTTATTATTGTAAAAATAGGGTTAAAGTGCTTAATTCAGTGAATCCTTACTAATGTCAAATCTGGAAAAAAAATGCTACATAATCCCAAATTGGACAGGTAGAGATATCCTTAATAAGGGAGTCTTTTATTGCATTATACGATCATCATCTAACCCAACTATCGGGGCCTAATCAAACAAAATCAGGTGGAAGAAATTAAAGTTGATTCTATGTAAAATTTTGGTTAGAATAACTCCTCTCTTATCAACAATATTTATTGTGGGTCTTTGTTTCTGCATTGTGGTCTAGCAATCACAAAAGTAACAAAAGTACATCCTTACCAACACTTGTTATTTCTTGTGTTTTTTATTTTAGCCATTCTGACGAGTATAAAATGATAACTCATTGTGGTTTTAATTTGCATTTCCCTGATGATGAGTGATCTTAAGGATGTTTTCATGTGTTTGTTGGCTTTCTGTATGTCTTTGGAAAAAATGTCTATTCAGGTCCTCTGCCCATTTTTAACTGGATTGTGTGTGTGTTTGTGTGTGTGTGTGTGTGTACGTGTGTTGAGCTGTATAAGTTCTTGATATATTTTGTATACTAATCCCTTATTCAAATATATTATTTGCAAATATTTTCACCCATTCAGGATATTACCTTCCTTTTTTGTTGATGATTTCCTCCACTGTGCAAAAGCTTTATATTTTGGTATAGTCTCCATAACTTAATTTTGCTTTTGTTTCCCTAGCCAGAGAAGACATACCTAGAAAACATATTTCCATAGTCGATGTCAAAGAAATTAATGCCTATATTTTCTTCTCAGAATTTTATGGGTTCAGGTCTCACATGTAGGTCTTTAGCCCATTTTGAGTTTATATTTATGTATGCTGTAGGAAATTGGTCTAATTTCCTTCTTTTGCATGTAGGTTCTTCAAAACATTAAAAATAGAATTACAATATAATCCAGTAATTCCCCTACTGGGTATTTACCCAAAGAAAACTGAAACACTAATTCAAAAGATATATGCATCCCTATGTTTACTGCAACATTATTTACAATAGCCAAGATATGGAAGCAAGTGTTCATCCACAGATGAATGCAAAAAGATGTGGTACATACATACAATGGGAATTACTCAGCCATAAAAAAAAAAAGAATGAATTCTTTGCATTTGCAACAACATGGTTAGACCAAGAGAATATTATGCTGAGCGAAATAAGTCAGTCAGAGAAAAGCAAATACCAGGTGATTTCACTTGTACATGGAATTTAAGAAACAAAACAAACAAATAAAGGGGAAAAACAAGAGACAAACCAAAAAACCAGACTCTTAAAACAAAGAACAAACTGGTGATTACCAGAGGGGAGGTGAGGGGGAAAGGATGAGTGAAATCAGTAAAGGGGATTAAGAGTACACCTACTGATCTTGATGAACAGTGAAAAACGTATAGAATTGTTGAGTCATTATACTGCGTTCCCAAAACTAATATAACACTCTATTTTAATTATATTTGAATTAAAAAACATATAAAGTAACAAAAGTAATTAGAGCATTTCATATGGTTTGATCTAATACTTTATCTTCTTAAACTATAAAATCTTTTTACAGTTTCCTTGAAAAAAAATACTTTTAAATCTCCTGTAGCTGATGCCCTACCCTTTGTGTCACTTTTCTCTGCTACATCCTCACCAAACGGTCATCCATTCTAGACTTGAATACACAGAGAGTGTTATAGGCCAACTGTGCCCCCCGCCGCAAGTTCATATGTTGAAATTCTTGACACCCCAAACCTCAGAAAGTAAGGGTACTTGGAGACAGGATTTTTAGTGAGGTTATTAACATAACAGGAGGATTAGAATGAGCCCTAATCCACTGTGTCTGATGCTCTTTCAAGAACAGACAATTTGGGTACACAAAGAGACCTCAAGGACGCCTGCGCAAAAAAAGAAAGACCGTATGAAGACATAACAAGAAGGCACCTTGCAAGCCAAGATGAGAGGCTGAAAAAGAAATCAAACCTGTTAATGCCTTCACCTTGGACTTGTGGCCTCCAGAACTGTGAGAAAATGTATTTGTTATTAAGCCACCCAGTCTGTGGTATTTTGTTATGTCAGTCCTCATAAACTAATAGGGCCAGAAACTCATAGTCGAGAAAATGAAATTATGTTTGTTAAGGGTCAGTTTGGGTTTAAGTATATAAAGCTTCATGAATCTTAAGGTTTTCTTTTTCTTGTTTTTGAGTTTTTTAATTCTGTTGCATTGTTAAACCTTCTTATAGCAACCTCTGAATAAGCTCTGAATTTATTCAGCAATTACTGAGCATCAGAATACACAATCAGACTCAAAAGATACAAGTAGACTTCAATCTGATACTACATTTACTTAGTTTTATGGAAGAAAAAGGGCAAGAGAAGTGGCAGATAGTTTTCAATCTCACGGGGAGGCCCAGAAGCTATATGGTATTGAATTTCTTTTACCCCTTAGCGCAAGAGTATGTAGGGCTGTCACAGACGCATTAAGGACCAATGCATAGGTAGGTCATCTTGACACAAAGAGGCTACAGTCTCAGCTTTTCACAAAACTACACAGACCCACAGTTTTTATGCAAATTTAATTTGTTCAATCCAAGTAAATTTTACAGATCAGAGGTTTATACAGTAAAAGAGACACAAAATTCCACATTAGTTTTACATGTGGTTTTTAAGAAGATAAACATTGAGAGCATTCACCAGTAGGCCATTATCAGCCCACTGCAGGTGTTAACCCTCTGCTCACAAGCCCATTAGAAAAGTCTGAAGATAATGCGTAATGAAATGAGGAGCTGTGATCTTGGGAATCCTCCCAGACCCTGTAGGGTCCTGTTTATTCTAAACATGAACTCACCCTTTCTTGGGGTGTTGCAGGCTCAAAGATTCAATTTGGTTAGTTTCCCAAAGTTGATAAGACTCTGGAATGCTCAATCAGGGTAAGGATGTTTATAAGTGACAGATGCATAAAAATCAGAATTCATTAGAATACACTGAGCAATAAACCAAGAGCAGGACCAAGGAGTCACAGTAAATGGACTAATGCATTCCCTCCAAGTGCAAAGCTACATAAGTTGTAAAACAACATCCCTTAGAGAACTTTAGACAGTATGGAATCAGATAAAATCTATTACATAAATCACACCTTTGGAATTAGACTCTGTTAAGTGTCATGCTTATCTTATGCCTTCATGTCCTCTACATCTGTGAGCTGTGCTTAAAGTTTATGTCAGTCCTAAAAGGTACCTTGTTCCAGTTTTCTAGAGAAAATTATATGAGCTTTATAAAAATTGGTTTCATTAATAGGCTATCTCTGCCAGCCTATCCATGTCCTATATAAACTGGTAAATACGAATGAATGTCATTGGAAATATCAGGAAATAAGCTGTGTATTTTCTTTTATTTCCAAAGACATATCCTTTCTTAGGTCTTTATGTGGAAATTTGCCTTCTCTGATTCTCCATTCACTTATTTTCTAGAAACTGTTCACCCTTCAGCTCTTGATTTCACCTTAATCTTGTTCATTGACACAGGCAGAAACTCAGTGTCCCGTTGTGTTTCAAACCACTGTGGCTGCAGATGCAGGTTCTGGGCTCACATGGCTATTGGGGT